>NC_142378.1:11177500-11477500 GCF_059441005.1 Hippichthys cyanospilos | reverse complement strand
ACAGTATTCACTTTTTGGGATTGCTGAATCTTCCCGGTGTACCTGTTGCTGGATTTTGCACTTCATATTGCAACACACATTTTCACTGGGAGGCAGGTCTGGACTGCAGGCAGGCTAGTGTAGTACCCACACGCTTTAACTAAGAAGCCATGCTGTCATATTACGTGCACAATGTGGCTTGCCATTATCTTGCTGAAATATAGTAGGACGTCCCTGGAAAAGACATTGCTTGGATGGAAGCATGTATTGTTCTATCATCTTTCAGCATTCATCATGCCATTGTAATTACTTGGAGTACGTCAATAAAGTTGAACATTTTAAACATTAAATATTTTCCCTTTCTAGTCTATTTCTATTTTCTAGTCTGTTTTTATTTCCACTTTACACAATGTCCCAACTTCAATGGAATTGGGGTTGGATATATGATCACTTATTTACTGCCAGAGGCAGTCATAATGGATATTTGATGTCTATGGTCATCAATGGTAGAGAATGAGGTAATAATTTCATTTCAGGGCTGGACTCAAATGATCGACTTGAGGATATTTTTTTCTTATTTTAAATATGCTATATGGAAAGCTGGGCTCTGCACATACATCATTTGTCGCAGAAGAATTTCATATGACATCATATCATGTTGGTCTCAGGCTGATTTCAAGGCAACACAACACACATTTTATTCTGTAATTGCTACAATATTTACCTATGTAGATCCGTTATTTTACATTTGCTTTTTGTTGATATGGGGCGAAAAGTGAGTGAGTAATTTTTGAAGCTCACATCCAACCTGAATGTGCTCCATGACATTTTCTTTGTTGGTGTGTAGCCTATGACTAGAAATCCAGTTTTGTTGTATTGCAGTCTTACAATTGATCGTTTGACCCGATTCTTTATTTACTAAAGCTGTATAGATGATATTCTAATCTTGGACACCCTATTTTGGTTCCAGAAGGGACTTAAAAACTGACACCGCAGAAATTATAGTAACTTCATGTGATAAAAGATTACCTGATACAATGTCCATTAGCTCTTCATATGAACAAACACAACTAAGTTTATGCTTTTTTTTTTCCCCCCATGACTGATCATATATTTTCTGTCAGTCAATCATTCTAGAACAAAAATAACCTAACCTTAGTTAATGACATTTATATGAATGAGTAATTAAATGTCCTATTTCAATATTGGAGGGCATCACTAATGTCTTATTCCAACCTGTCTACTTGTGCTTCAGATTTTCTGGGCATCATTTCTCCATTAAAATGGGTTTAGATCAGCATTAAGGAGGAGAAGCAATGGGAAGACTCAGCAAACAGACAGAACATAATAGAACAGGATGACAAAGTTGGGGGAGTGTTCATTATTTGTAAATCCTGTACTTGTTGGTTGTATTTTTGTTCTTTGATTTTACAATTGCATTTGCGGTTGTGGTAAACCAAGCCTAAAAACCTTTGCCTAGAATATGTAAATTATGTCATTAACCCTTTACTAGGCCACTCAAGGTACACCAAATCATCTGCAAATCCGACATGATTAAGGAACTGGTATTTGATAATACGGAATAATAAAATAAATACATATAAAATAAGTGCACATACTTCATTCAACTGAGGAGGAATAGATTGTGATCCTGTTGCAACAGAGATGTCTTCCTCTGATTGCATGGACTCTGGTCACATGATTGTGAAGTGTGACAAGACAGTCTTGTCTTTCTAATTTTTTCTTTTCAAAGTGTGAGCTGACTTTTTGACTTTTTGCCGTTGAACTTAAAGCAAATGCTCCTCATGTTTAAATACTCTGCCTTTTCTCCTGCACATCTTGTTCGTGGATCAGATTACTGCTTTTTTCAGCTTCCCTTTCTTTCATATAAAATGATAGGCAATATACTGTTCTGTCGGGCTTAATTCGTCGTTTTTAAAAATGTTATGGTCATTCGGCGGTTGTTTGTCAGACTGCCCACCACTGGATAAATCCATTTAAAAAAGTACGACTAGAACCAAATAGTATAAAAACTAAAGCAATATTACTATTGGAAATATGTGTATCAATTCAATCTGTCCCAGATACTCATAAATATTCAAAATTCAGACGAGAAGAATTGTTGAAAACCCAATTGTATGCGAAACTAGGGCACACCAAAAAAATGTTATGTTCTGGTGCAAGTGACTTGCCTCAATGCCTCAATTGCCACAATAAATTATTAAAAAAAAAAAACAAAAAAAAACTTTTTGATTGATTTTCTTCTTTGTGTTTTGCTTTTGTGTATTGCCAATCATTTTTTTTTTATTTCCACTTTATTTATCTGGTTGTGACTGTCAAATTTAATTGACATGCATCCAGCTGTTGTGTGAGTGACCCTGATATTTTGCTATAACGTGCAATATATATATTTTTTTTAATGGGAAGAAAACAGGTTTATCTTTTATTTAGTCTCAGGCAGGAAGCCATGCGCCAAGAAGTCTCTTGGCACTCTTTGCGTTCTTGGAAGATGGCAACAGTTTGGAAACCTTTTCTTTGGCCCCAGTTAAATAATTTAGATTGTTTAAAGAATAAACAAGCTCTCAGTAGTGCCGCTCAAGACTATAAAACCGAGACAGCACATCAAATAGATTCACGAAGAGAAAACATTTGACGGTAATAAGTGAGGAATGTTCCGTTTGCATACATTGGAGCATCTACATTTGAACAAAAACTATTGAGGGATTACCTTCAAATTGGCCGGATTAAAAAAAATAATAAATAAAAATAATATGTTGGAATAATTTTCATGGTCAACATTTATTTATTTTCAACTTATGAGTTAAATGTATGGTTACTAACTGATATTCAATCCAATGCTATTATAATTGGAGTCAAAAAATGTCTTCCATCAAAATGCAAATGATTTTTCTCGTGCCAACACCTGACAGTCCTGCCATTGCCTTCTACCACACAAATGCAGAAGCAGTATTCAGATGAGCCAACTCATCATGACAGTGCACCCATAGCCAACCAGCCTTCACAAGCAAACAAATACTAAATAAGAAAGGTGTGCAATCACAGCGACACATTAAAACATTACATCATAATCAGCCTTGTACTGCATAGGCCTGGTCGCACAATGTGGTAATGCTTCCATTTTTTTTAACGTAAATAAACATAAATATCTCTTCTTGTAGCCAAGGCATACATTTGTTTAATCATAAGATTTTTTCATTTTTTTCTACCCAATTATTATTAATATTTTTTGATATATATTATAGTTTTTTTATTTTAGTTTCTATTTTATTTTATGGTTATGTGCAACCCCCTCACTCACAGTTTTTTTTTTTTGCACACAACAGTTCCAATGGGACTACATAATTTGTGCCTATAACAAGCATGCGACTCTTTGTCGAAGTACTGCTTTTTACCCATAACTTCGACATCTGAGTAACAGTCCTTATTTCAGAGAAGATTTCTACATCCTGCTACAGGTCCCTTGTGGTCAGAATAGTCCCACAAGTTTGTTCGCAGTGCTGAAACGCCGCATGATGCAACGGGTGGTACTTTTGGCTTCTTTTGTACTACAAGCAATTAAATGTGTTTTACGGTTTTTCTTTTTTGTGTTGTGTTAGTGGTGTGTTAGCCTATTTGTCTGGACTATTCACATGCATCTTATACTTTTTTTGGGAGGGGGAATTAGTTTCATGCATGTTTTTTATTTTTTCTTCATCAATTTAATTCAGTCTTCTAATATGCAGATTTTTGTGGTTTGGGCCAGCATAAATGCTTTAAGTCCCGATCCAAACTACATCAAACCATATTAATCACACTTATGCATAATTATCTTAGAAGAAAAAAAAAATCCCAACGTGTCCTTCCTTCAAACCCTAGAACACATTCAGCAAACTTTGGATCAGGATTTCTTTACCCTAAAAAAAGAAAAAAAGATAGTTCAAGTTATTTGGCCTTTGGTGGGTGAATGTGAGTGATTGTGTGTGAAAACCTCCTGACAAGACAAGCAACCGTTTAAAGTAAAGGCCTCGTTGCCATAGTGATGGTGCTTACCCAGCCAGCCTGTGTGAATTGGCTTTGATTGATGTTTTTATGTGTGTGTGTGCATGTGTGTGTGCGTGTGTTTCAGCATGCAACCATGCAACAGTATGAAGTGGTGGGTGGTGCAATTCAGACCTGGGTCTTCAGTGGGGACTTAATTCAGGAAGGTAGGGTGGGCGAAGGGACAGAGAGAGACAGAGACAGAGAGACATTTTGTTTATTTGGGATGAATAGCATTATTACTTAGCTTGAACCAAACTGCATTTAAACATTTATCTTTATCTAACCTTCGTCTTATCATGAGAAGTTTTGTTTTGGAGTGTAAATATGGTTGGATCAAAATCAATCACAATTGGTAGCCGGCCAGCCAAGACACTTTATGAAATTAAGATAATTGACCGTTGGAAATAAATCATACAATTTCATGTACGGAATTTAGGTCTGTTCTTCTGACAGTTTTTAAGGCCACCAGAGAAGGCCTTACACAACATTACTTGTGCACACAAAAACACAAAGACAATTATTCTCATTTTACTATAGGTCCCTTCTAAAATTCCATCACCATTGCACAATTAATTTCAGTTTTCATTTTAAGGTAACTCCAAATATTTGACTAGTACTGTACAGTAGATATTCTTATAATCCATCTTTCTGGATTCTGAGTTGAGTCGAGCGCTTATCACATACAAGTTGTACAAGTGGAGCTCTTTTTTTTATCAAAAAAACAAAACAAAAAAAAAAAACACACTTTGTCACTCGTATCATTTTTGTCAAGACTACCACTCAATGGGCAAACTGCTTGAAGCATTACTCGAATAATACCTTGTTCTTTTGAAACATCGCCAGTTGAAAAAGATAATTTTGGATTGTGAAAGATTTCTCTGCCTCTTTCTTCAAATCACAGAAGGGCTTTGTGTCATTTTGTCATCCATTTCGCTAATTCGGTGGATAATGGCTACCATTTATGACCAAAGAAGCTTTCCTCCATCTATTACTGCATTAGTCAATAAAGAAAGCCTCATTTCTCTCGCCACACCATCCTATCAAATAGCAGTAAAGTAGTGAAAATGGAGCTTTCTCATATTTAATTGTGGCCCTTCCACTCTCCACTTTTTTACCATCGCATTGTTGGTCCATTTTGTCTTATCGGGTCTAACAGAGGTAGCAGCTAGTAGCAGGTGGTAGCTGTATTAGCGAAACAAGCGTCTGTGCGCACAGTGTGAGTTTTGCTGCTTCTAGCCAGCAGCGTTTGCGTTGATGTGTTCTATTATCAGGGACTTGAAAGGGTATAGGAGCCCCCGTGACTGGCTATTTTGGCTCAGGCTGTCTCCCCCTGCCAAGCTGATAAAGCCAAGTTGGTGTGCTTATCGTAGCGGTTTTGTCGAGGAAGACTTTGGTCGGGACAACTGTGTAACTTGACGAAATTCTCTTTTGAATATCATCTGTAGGACTACAGCGGACCTTTAGTTAAAATACTCTGGCAGCTATTAAGTATTTTTGGCATTCATTACCTCTGACAGTGCCGTATTGCCAGATGTCAGCGTAATTAAGTTGCTTATTAGCGCCCTAAAAGTGATTCCAGAACAATGTAGTGTTGTTTGTATGGGAAGGCAGGACCGACAGTTGCAGTATAGACACTGGTAAAGCTGTTATGCCGCGACACGCTGCTAGGAACAACTTCAAAATAAAAGCATTCCCGAGCATTCGTGTCCATTTATTATTTGCCGTGGGGTATTTGATTTATTTTCTATTAATCTATGGTTGGACTTCTCACTGTGTTTCTGCCGTGTTTTTAAAACAGAGTAGAATCATTTTATTGTCATTGTACAGCAAGGATAAAACAAAACTGAGATTTTTCTCTCATGCAGAGCATTAACAATTGTTGGTGCAAGTGTCTTGACATTTTTTTCTGACATGTACAGCAATAAGCGGATATCCGAGGCAAGGATAAAAAATGCTTCGAGCATTGTTTTGAACCAAGGTACTCTAAATGCTTGAGGACTCGTTTCACCCCTCCATATACTCCCAAGTAAACAACATTAAATTCTACAGATAGGTAGTAGATGATTTTATTCTCTTATTTTGTGGCATTTAAAATTCACAAAAAGAAAAGTATCCTGAAGGAAGCTCCATAAATTATAATTTAGTTTGGCAAAAACATCCAGATATAATTCAAATTACCAAATGAAGGGGTCATCTTGTGGTTGATGACCTGCTATTTCTGTAAAGGAATGGTCTGAATTCAATGGTAAAACTAAGAGACAAAAATTGAGGAAAACTGCCGGAAGAGGAAAAACAAGGTTAATGTCCCGAAGGGCTCATGTAATAACATAGGACAAATCCAAGTAATTGTCAAAAATAAACATGGCCTGACAACCAACTGCATACGAAAAAGGAAACTTCAATTAGAAGGAATTTACTGTAATGAGCTCATAGAATCAGTGGAAGACATGAATAATAACACAAGTCCAGGTTAAGCCTTTGCTAAGAAATGAATTAAAAAAAAAATCAATTTACACTGAAAATGTCAGCACTTAAACTCAGACTGACATGCATGTACTGTTGTTGTATTTACTGCTCTTGACTTCCTATGTATGTGCAGGGAATTAGTAAAGTTGGAAATGTCAGATGGACCAGGGGAAATTAATCAGTGAACCTGTGTTGTTGGCCTTTCCTTATTCTCAATAGAGGGCTCAGCTCTACACAATTTCAAATGTGCGTCGAATAAATGATAAATAAATGTGCATTAGAGTTTTGAGTTATTATTTTTGTTATAAGCCTCCTACTTGCTTATTTTTTTAAAGTCTCCACATCATGTAAAACACATTTCTGACTGAAACAAAAAGTTGAGATAATTTACAATACTATATATATATATATATATATATATATATATATATATATATATATATATATATATATATATATATGTATACTATACTATATATATAATACTATAACGTTTAGTCAATTTATTGAGCAAAATCTCTAATACGTTTTTAGATTTAGAAGTATTAGTACGACCAATCCTGATGTGTAAATGCATCATCAAATTGCTAAGTTTCCTGAGCTTTAAAGGGGCTGTTTTAAGGGAGTTCAACTTTTTGTCGATTTTAATCATGTTACAATGTTGATTTCTCACTCTAAACCCTAAACATCCCAAAAGCGTTATCTTCATAAAAACATTGCTAAGCATTCCTTGCATGCTTTGCACTCTTGGCCGCGGCCCCAGCCCGAGCAGACAAGCAAGACTTGCGAGTCGTCTCCTGACGATAGCAATCCCTCGTACCACCTGTGCAAAAGTAAATCCACTCCAACCTTATTTACGCCTTTTAGTTCAGTTTGGTTCCGGAGTTAAGGAGGCGGGCGTTTGTACCGAGTCAGCCAAGTAAACAGCATTGTTTCATTTATTAGTTACTACTACTGTTGAAAATGTCTAAGTAGTGAACCAGTGTAATAGCACACAACCGGACAATCAACGGCAGACGTAAATAATTCACGTGTAGGCGGAGCTATTGTCACAAATACTGGTTTCTCACGGGGGAGATTTGATAATATGATACAGCCACCACTAATGAATTTCACTTGCTAACTTATAAAAAAATGCCGTTTCTTACAGCTAAGCATACTTAAGTCTTGCCTGTATCATAGCATATCTGGATGTTCGGTGAAATTGGATTAACTTTGCATGTGGCACTTCCCTGTCTCTCTTTACCCAATAATAAATGCAGGGAGTCTCCTTCATGTGTTTAACGCTGCCTGGAGACTGGTGTCGGCCTCCAATCCCTTAATTATTAACTTGACGTTTTATGCTTGCCGTTTGATCACCACACATCTCGATGAGTCAATTGTATCATCTTGCCAAGGACACTATGTCATTGTCACTATTTTCTCTTCTCTCTCTCTCTCTCTCTCTCTCTCTCTCTCTCTCTCTCTCGCTCTCTCTCTTTCTCTCTCACTCCCACACTCTCTAGCTCTCTTGCTTTCTTTACATAGAATATACAGTCAGACATCAGTTGTTTTGGACAAACAGTCTATTGTATAAGTTACTAGTTGTATGAGAACACAAGTCATCAAAATAGCATTTAATTTGACTTGTATGGTTTACTATCGCAGCTGTTTTTGGTTAACGTCAATACAGTACATTATTTTTTTTAAACATCGATTAACTGGAGTTAAAAGATTTTCTAATAAAAATTTGAATTTATGAAAAATATCTTTTTCGGGAGCTGGATAAAGGGTTTAACATATTTTTGAGGTTTAATAGCTATAAAGTGAATCATCTCACCATTTTTACTTAAGTGATGACACAAACAGTCAGTATTTACTATTGTTTCAACTGATTCAATCCTCACATCTGGGTAACCGGAACCCTATCAAGGAGTGCCATGATGTCAATAGACGTACACTACATTTTTTATGGGAATGGGCAGAGAAAAAAAAGTTTAGGCAGCTTTGGTTTGCTCATTAACGTGTGAAATTTAAAAACAAACAATCAAAACACTATGCTCAAAGTAGGCAGGCAGATTCTCTTTTTTTTTTTTTTGTTCAAAACATGGGTAGTATTAACCATAAAATGTGTCACATTAATTACTTTATACATCTTCTTTTATATATAAAAAAAAGGATTATTGGAGCCATTGTTTGGCAATTGTTATCTTTTTTGAGTAGAGACGATGTTGCTCAATTGTTCATTATAGAGATTTATTTGTAAACTCTTGCAATATATGCTGCAATAATGTGCTTGACGTCAGTATGGTAAAAATGGAAATTGTTCTGGAAGTGAATTTCCATATGTTAGCTTTTCTGCATTGTCTATTTTCGTAAAAAGGACAGTGCCATTTTCATATTGGTTCAATGAAATGAGAGCGACATATGCATGCCATTTGCCCATTTCAAGTAACTGATCATTGATAACCTCTGGCTCTTGGAAGTAATTGTAATATTAGTGTTTAGGTACCAAATGGGAGAAAAGTGTGGGGTTTCACCAGAAAAAAAAAAAAGTCTCATACAGCATGAAACAGTTGTGTGTTTAAATGGCAGAATTGGGATATTTTCCATTCTTACCTCTGAAGCTTGTTGCATGTTCGAGTAATGATAATTTCATATGTAATTTTCATGTGATTGCAGCCTATTCAAAAATGCTATTTTGAACACGGTATTATGTTTCTTGAGTATTTCCACTACAAAATGATGTGGGTGTATGATACAGAATGAGCAACTGTGGAGGAGCTACAAGAAGGCTGCTCGTGTGGGTTTTGTTAACATTAAATAGTAACATCCATTAGTGACTTCGTGTCTTTTCAGAGCTCTGTTGCAATACCTTTAGATTTCTTTAAAAGGGAAAGTGCATTAGAAAATGTATTTTTTTTATTACCAAAATCAAATAGATTTAAATAGACTTGTGTCTTGTGTGACGAAGTGCTGACATCTTACAGTTATTGTACTGATGTATCTTCTTTCTCTACAGCTCCTCCACGTTTTACAAAAGTCCCTGTTGACCAGATAGGTGTTTCCGGGGGTGTAGTGTCCTTTGTCTGCCAGGCGACAGGTGACCCCAAGCCAAGGGTTAGCTGGAATAAGAAAGGCAAAAAGGTCAACTCCCAGCGTATTGAGGTGAGTCCATTGACAGAGCTTGCTTTTCACAACCCTACACCATGAAATCACATTTCACATTCCTTCTGACCACTTGTTCAACATTCAATCCATATCAACGTTTAGTCAGAAAAGTCATTTCAAACAAGACACGAAGTGCCTACCTTTTTGACAGTCTTTGTATAACACATTTTTCAGCCCCCATTTGCTGTTTTTAAAGTCTATTTCATGTCCATGTTTTTACGAACATTTTTCAGAAATATATCATTCTACAATCTCTGTTCTTTTTTTTAAAAAATGGACAGGCTTCTCTTGCTCTTCTTTCAATTCTGATCCCTCTTTTCTTGAAGTACTGTTGTTGCAATTGGTAAACCCATGCCCCACAACTTCCTTCAGCCATGTCTGTGCCAGTGTACCTCCTTTTTTCTGTGTTTGATGTTCATATATAAACAGGCCTCCCAAATGGAGTCACCAAAACTCTTGATTGATGCGCAGTGTCTTTTAATTAAAAAGTGGCGTCGTTAACAACTGCAGTATGCCGAAACAGGCGAGCACGTACTGCGGCGTCAAGGGAACCACATGGAAGAGAACTAAAACGCAAGAAATGACAACATCGTCGGGGGAGACGCAGCGTTTCAGTAGAGGGCAAAATACAAAGTTGCGCTCTCCTCTTTTGCTGCATGTTAAGTGCAAAACAAAGCCAAGGGCATGATGGAGCCTGCTAAAATGGACACTTCTCTTACCATTTTAAGCATGCAACAAAAATATTCGAAGAGTTTTTGAAGTATTATATTTTTTTCTGCTGTTTCCAGCCTCAAGACAGATGCTTTGATATTGATCGAGATGCTCTGCTCTGCAGTGTTTTTGCCTAATTAGCTGCTCAGCCCTGAGACACATAGCAATGGAGCAGCAGGCTGCTCAAGACACATATTTAAATCTTAAAAGTTTAGCTTCAACCCAAAGATATCCACAGGAAGCCCCTCTTTGCTTCAATGGTAACTCGCTTTGGAAAAATAGCCTAGGTTTGCTGTCAGATGGACTTTCTGAATGACCATCTCAACCTGTCACTTATTTATGCTTGAGGAAAAAAAAATGTTCACATAGAAATGTAAAAACGACTTATGAATCTAAAATCAGCCTCGTACAAGGAAGGGATTTTAATTCATACTACCGAACCACGAGTTTGGTTATTAACACAAAAAAAACCACTGCAGTGTGGTAATACAACAGTGTTGTCTCACCTTTAAAGGGTGAGTCCCTGTAAATAATATGGGAGAATAATTCCTACCCTATCGTTATACCTCGCAAACATTTCTCACATTAATTTCTGAATACAACCAGTAACCAACATTTCATTTTGAAGCATTGTTTGTCTTCCTCAAAATGCTTGGCCTCATGACAAAATGACAGTGGCGTGACAGGCAGCAGATTGTCCGCGAGTCTCATTTAAATTCTAAAGCTAAGAAAAAGAATAAAAAAATAAAGAAATTACAGATCTCATCCTTTCCGTTTCAACAAATGATGACCTAATTCGTTCAAAAATAGACTTTCAGAATATAAAGTGTTTGAATTCCAAATCACACACTTTTCCAACAAAATTTTAACGTTCCATCAACAGAACATTGAATTTGACGAAGGTGCCGGCGCCGTGCTGCGTATTCAACCACTGCGTGCTCCGCGTGACGAGAACATCTACGAATGTGTGGCTGAGAACAGCGAGGGCGAGATCACAGTCAATGCCAAGCTGTCCATCATCAGAGGTGAGTTCTGGATTATGAAAGAATGTGAGGAGAAGAAACTACATTATAAACCACAAAGTGGACATCAGTGAGCTCTCACAGTGTTTTTATGATGATATTTTACCTTGTGAGTTTTTGTAGGGCTTTTGTCACAGACATGGAAAATCTTTTATTTGGCTGAAGGGCTACATCACAATTGAACAATATTCGAAATATGACCAGACTTCATATGGTTCCACATGATTACAACTCATTTGAGCATGTTTACTTCAGGCGGTTAGTAAAATTCATGATTCAATATTTTCACATTTAGCAACTACAGTGTACTCCGCTGTATTAATACAGTGGTTGTACAATAACCATTATACTGGAAGAAATTATTTAGGTTAACTGAGGGATGGAAATCTTGTGTTAAAACATTATTATTATTGTTAAAACAATATTATTATTGCTTATCCAATATCAGTTTTTCAGTAGAAAATGTGTTTGATGACTATCAGAAACAAATAGAATTACTTTATTGTCATTGTATAGCTGATATACAATGAATGGCACAACAGAAGCTACTCATATTCAGTGCTAGGAGTGCAAATATTTTTTCTTAGTGATCTTCAAAGCAAAATGTATTGTTTTGAAACCAGTAAGCAATACAATGTAGAGTATACAATGTAATTATATAATTTAATAATGTAATATAGATATTAGCAGCCTCTATATCAGAACTGGTCCATGACTGATAAATAAATAAATAAAGCCATTCTATACAATATATTCTTCCTTAAGGATAGTAACAGATTGATGTAGAAAAGGCTATTAATCACCGTTCCAGTTCCGAGACAATAATCCACTGTTAATTCACGGGAGAGCTTCTCTTTGACCCCAAATTGAAGTGTTTATGAGCGGAAATATGTGGATGCACACAAACATTAATCCCTGATGAGATTATCAGAAACTAGAAAGCTGAGGTTCGCTTTAGTGAATACCCCCTATAGGTGTTAGATTCTTTTTACGTTCTACCATATGTTCGGAGAGGAAGATGATGCGTGCTCACACACTTTTTTACATTTTTCTTCTCCCACACACACACACAGACACACATGCACACCATGTCCTATCTGTTCTCTCCCGCTGCCATCTGCCATGGACTGGATGAAGCGGAGCTATAGTTGGCTGACAATGCACATGGTAGGCCTTGCTGGCTGTCAGAGGAATGAGGTGGGATGTGTGTAGGGAGGTTTAGGCCAGGCTTGCCTAGCACGCTAAAAATAATTTTATTTTATTTATTTATTTATTGAGTTATTGGATGCTGTTCTGAGTCGCTAGAGTTGTGTGAATGCTTCAGGGTTACATCCTTTGAGAGGACATACATCTTCATACTGTATTTTGGAGAATTGGTGTCTTTCATGTCACTTGTGATAGTACAAAGTCGTGTTAAGGCCACACTGCGATAAAGTTATAAGATTCCTGGACAATCATTGCACTTTATTGTTATGAATATTCATGCTAAATTCAGTAAAAATTGGATCCAGGAATGATTGATTACAGGAAAACTTGAAACTTAAACTCATCTACACTATGTGGGCATTTGTGTATGTGCTGGGTTCGTGGAAGTATGCATGGGACAAATGTAGGGCAATCCAGGGGAGGATAAGAAAATATGGAGCGAAAGAAATCAACTTGACAAAGTTGCCTTCAAATTTTAGAAGACAGCAGCTTTCTGCTCTGCCACGCAAGAGCACACGCAGAAAGAGTCTTCATGGGGGTGTGGTTACTTCATTTATTCTTCATTTGAAAAGGTATCTATTGTCCTTTTTAGTATGGAACATCCAAACAGCCTATTTTATACCCTGTCTATTAGTTCGCTTGTCTGAGATGTCTCTTTTTATGTCGTCTTACCATTTAAATAATATTCTGAATAATTATAATTTTTTGTTACTTTTAAATTAAATGCATTACTGGATGAAATTATTTTCACCTTTAGTTAGCACATTGAAATACAGTAAAGAGAAATCATCTGTTGTGAAGATTGATAAAAAAAAGGACAATAATCAGAAAACTATTAAATTAGATGATTTAGGACGCAATCATGGTGAAGGAGTTTTGTTTCACCGAGATGACATTGAGAAATATATGCAAACCGAATCAGCTAGGATTCAACAGGCAGGAAAATAACTTGAGGACTTGGATGGAGATGAAGGGGGAAAAGGGGGGCAATGTGGAATAGGTGAAGTGGAAAAAAATGAATTTTGGCTCTTAGAACAGGGGTGAAGCGGATTATGGGACATAGGACAAGCCGCATGAGACACATGGACATTAAAGAGAGCGGCTGTTCTGGGATGTCAAGATGGCTGGTTTGGCGGGGTTTTTTGTACTCAGTGAACTGTGCACATAAATATAACGTTTGTATGGTCATTGCATAGTAAAAAGCAAAGTGCACCATGCTGCTTGTTGATCTCAGTTGGTTGGGCATTGGACACAGAGTGAGTCAGAAATCTCATGTGAAATTTTGCATTTGACTTTTCAATGTAATCTTTAAACAATGAAATTCCATAAAAATGTAAAGAGTGTTTGGAAAGGCCACTTCAAACTTGTACGCAATGTAGCAATAATTTTGGAAATCAGATAAAACATTCGTGAGAAATTGAGCCTTTTGTGTAGAAGAAAATGACCTTTTTGATGCATGTTTAATGTAATATCGCTTTTAGAAAATATTTTTAAACAGCATTTTAAAATGAGTAAACCGGTCTGACTTTAGTATTCTTCAATGTACTCCTCAATTATTCAATTTTTACGTAATAGACTCTCTTCTCCAACTGGCTAACAAGTTTCATGCAAAAATATCCACCAGTTGTTTGGACGGGCTAAAATCCTGAGAGGTCATTGTGTCCAAATTAGTGTCATGTTTCAAATGTGACACTTGCCTTAAAAACTTGACATAACTAGTGCACCTAAGACATTATTGGCGACAAAACTAATGTGGTTAGCAGAATAGTTTATTTAATTTATTTGTATGTGGTATTTTACTTGGAGAAGCTTCTGATGAGCTCGTTCAGTTTTTTTCTTTTTTTCTAAACAAATAGGCTACTTGTCATGTTGGTTGAAATGTGATAAATAAAGTAAATGCAGCATGTATGTATGAATGAATGAACGAATGTATGTATTTATGTCTGTACACAGTACAGGCCAAATATTTGACCCACTTTTTCATTCAGTGTGTTTTCTTTATTTTCGTGACCATTTGCATTATAGATACTCAGTGAAGGCATCGGAACTATGAATTAACACATGTGGCGTTATCTACTCAAAAAAACACCCAAAGTGAAATATCTTAACACATATTTTATATTCTAATTTCTTCAAAATAGCCATCCTGTTCTCTAACTACTGCTTTGCCCACTATTGGTATTCTCTCAGTGAGCTCCAAGATGAAATAGTTTTCATTTCAAATGTGCGCCTTACCAGGGTCAATTTTTCAGGTTATTAATGGGGTTGGCACCATCAGCTGTATTGTACAGATATCAGGTTAATACACAGCTGGCAGCTCAGGTATATAAATATTATTATTGGCAACTGTTAAAATTCTTATTATGACAAGAACCAATTGGCTAAACAAAACAAAACAAAAAAAGGAATTGACCTTCGTTACTTTAAGAAATTGAATGAGAAGGTGTGGCCAAACATTTGACCTACACGCTACTGTATTCATGTGTAATACATTTTTGTCCTTGTGAATATACACAAGCGCTATTTTGGCAAATCAAAATTATTTTTGCTGTTGTTTTTTTAAAAATCCTATGACGAGACTAGTGACACTTTAGTTTCAGCGACCCTTTCGTATTTACCTGCATGCGGCAAGGGCATGTTTAATGGTCTTCGACTGTGATGCTCTCTTGGCTAGCCCCAAACCTTTGCTGAATAGCCAAGATACTGGCTATCTGGCTGAACATAGTCCTCCAGGAGATATTGGAAGGAGGCCCAACAAGCAAACGGGGAGTACTCTTGAGAGCTGACTAAACCTGCTGTTTGATCTGTTTTTTTTTCTTCTTATAGGGACATCTTTATCACTTTGTCCTGGGGTTTGTTACGTTTTTGCCCTATGCGTCAATGTCAGAAGGATGGCAACGTTTTCACTTAAAATAAAGTCAGCTCATGCTGTTTAGAGAAATGGAAGTTTTTTTCCTTTGTACTTGTACTTGTCTTGCATTGTGCTGTAGCCTGTGGTCTTGTGATTACCACTGTGTGAATGAATTTTACCCAAACCCTTCCCAATGTGCAAAAGCTGCGATTGATGGATGTTTGAGTGATATTCATTTTTTTTCTCCATTGCAAAAGTAGTGCAATATAGCACAGGGACACTAAAGTGAGGCATACTTGGGTTTACCACTCCCAACCAGGTGGAACCAATCAAACCCTCTCCGTCTCTCATCAACGTCTCTCTAAAGTCTTTCCAAAGCTTTTTCTCTCTGCATGCCAAATTGCAAGCCTGGTTTTTATCCACCACACTGATTTCTTGAATATATTTTTAGCAACCCTCTTCCTCCTGCGTAGTGTAATTTTCCACTGGGTGCAGTAGGAACAGGTAA
Source organism: Hippichthys cyanospilos (assembly GCF_059441005.1). NCBI lineage: Eukaryota > Metazoa > Chordata > Actinopteri > Syngnathiformes > Syngnathidae > Hippichthys > Hippichthys cyanospilos. The sequence goes on along the minus strand of NC_142378.1, from coordinate 11,461,566 downwards.
TATATATTTGTTGGGATACTGTATACTAATGTTTTAGTTAGTGTTAGGGTGTGAATCAATTTGGCATGTAAATTTTGGTTGTGATGATAATTTGATTGTTTGTTCAAACCATAATCCACTTTATAAAAGTGTTTATTTCACCAATTGTTTTCATAGAGTTGTGTTCAAACAAAGATTTTGCGATACTGATGACATATGCAATGAGTGTTGCATGATGTTGTATTTACTTTTTGTGTAAAAAATGAATTAAACTGCAATGGTAATCAGCTATAAAATTCACTCTTTGTTTGAAGTCTACAAAACTTTTATTTTGTGTTTTATAGATGTTTGTTTGTTTTTTTTCTTCCCAGGCCCAATAGTGTATTTTTGTAATATTTGTTTTAGTCAACAATGTGATAGCAGGCATTGTGCTCCATTGCTGACAACAACATTTAATTATGCACATTGTGAAAGGTGTGTCAGTGTGTGTGTCTGTGGGTGCTTATGTGTATCTGCGTTCGTATGCACGAGTGAGAGAACCGGTTTATTGTTTGTAGAGGGTGTGCAAATAAGCATGCCAACAGCTGGTGCGAGTAGATGTTTACTTCTGGGTGCTTGCATTTTTGTTTACAGAGACAGTGAAGAATAAGCTTGCCTATATCAGCAAGACATCTAAGCCCCTCCCGTCCTCCCACATATGTGGTGTCCTGCTTGTATTCAGCAACTATAGAGAGAGCAAAGAAGAAGCCAATGACAACATTTAATAATTGATGTTCTTCATACTTACTGAATATCTCCAGTAGAAGTGCTTCAAGCAGCCCCTTTGCTTGGAAAATAGAATGTCAATAATCCTTGTGTCTTATCGGGTCATCACACGCTAGTCGTCGTTTTCCAGTTCCTCTGAGTGGGCTGTGTCAGGAAGGGCATCTGGTGTGAAATGGTTCATGTAGGATACCAATAATTGAAAAACAGTGACATTGGTAAACAGCCTGAGACAAGAGAAAAAATGTCACCATATATAGTCGAACTGTACAACACCCACTAATTTATCTGATTTCAATTGAATCTGTATAATCTGAGTTTGAAATAATGCCTTAATGTAAATGTAGATAAGACTTCCTTTTTTAGCTTGTACAAAAAAAGTAGATGTTCATAGCTTGTGCATTACTTGCATTAATGCCACTATTGGGTAGTTAGTAAATATTGTGAATAAAACTTAAATCAGCCATCCAGCATCCGGCCACTTGTGCAAACAATTTCAGGAGTTGTTTCACATCGTCAATTTTTAAAATGACAAAATAATTGAATCAATTTGATTTTTTTTTTTCCAGCTCTTTCACTCGGTCTAATTGTTGGGTGAAATAGTTTGGTAATGAGAGAGAAGAATATGATTGAAATGTTCACTGAGCAGAGAGTGCCAAGGAACATGAAACTGCAATCTTTTGATCATTAGTTAGGGAGTAACCTCACATTTCCTGTAATGATCAAAAAAGAGAACTTTAAATGTCCTCTCTCATTCAGCCCTTCCTTAACTGTACCTCATTTTGGTTTTGGCCCTCGTTCCTCGCATTCATGTATTCATGGCTCTTCAATGAAGCATTCAGTTCAACCAGTTTAATATATTTAAAACAATGTAATAATTTTGAAATTTGTCAAAATGCATTGTGTCTACAATTGATTGCTGAAGCCAGCAAAGCTTAAAGCGGTGTTTTATTTTATGATGATGTTTTTGACTAAATAATTGGCAGCAACTCATTTGGGGGAAATTGACCTGGCTTGTCATAAGGAGGCATGCAATTTTTATTTTATTTTTTTTCTAAACTTCAGTGGAGCTGAAAAGTAACAAATTTACTTGTTGTCAAACTGAAGCTGATGGCGAATAAAAGGGCACTTATGTTTGGCTTAATTTTTTGACTGATTTTTTTTGTATTGTGTCCACAAACATTTGCAATGGGGGTCCTTGGAAAATTTGCTTTCTAAGAGAAAAAAAAGCTGTTCCTGAGTCTGTTTTTCTGGCTTTTATGAGCACTGTAGCTTAGACCAGAAAATAATAGTTTGAACGTGCAAATATTACAAACATAATATTACAGTAGATGGCAAAACCTCCTTGCATAAATGTAATGAAATGTTCAAAACACATCTTGTACACGCCTATCACCAAAATACACATTATTATGCAGAGAGGTGTTCCCTATACTTTTTTTCTCAAACAATAAACCAGAATAGCTTTACCTCATGTATTTATCTTTGACCGAAAGCTCTCAAAAAAGCTATGGCTTCTGCTGCAGATGAAAGTTTATGGCACTTCAATTGATCCTTGGAACCTGTAGTGCTGTAGTCATGTGTGATTGGAAGCTTACATTCGAGACATAAGCTGAGTGGAAGGAAGACAGACGGAGGATGAAGTAAATGAAAAGGCAGTGCCAATGGAGCAAGATAAGTGAAGGGAGCCTCTAACTCAAGGTGGCTGACTTCTGAGCTTTCGTCATCAATTTTATATAATTCCTGCTCAAGCAGACTAACCCTGGTGACCCCGTACATCTAGCCAGAACCAATATAAGGCCCCTGTTAGAAGGGGGAAAGAGGGAGAAAAGTGATGATAAAGAGAGGATAATGTAGAGAGTGAGTTGTAGAAGAACACACCTTTTTTGCTTGGTTTTTCATTGGCTGAAAGTGCAATATTTGTCTTAGGACTTAACTGAAAGGAAAGTGTTCTCCAGACAGTTTTAAAATCATTATATGAGTTTTTGGGCATCTCATGAGTGAAACTTTATTCTTAATTGTTTGTCCATTCTTCATAGACACCACACATTTGAAACATGATTTGAAATGAAACATGACAACATGATACCAGGTTAAAAAAAAAAGAATGATTTAGCCATTCTATTATATGGCTTCTGTGACAATTTCTGCATTCATGTAGTGCTTTTCTAGGGACCGCTGTTACTAGGACGAGATTTGGGAATAATTTGGAAATTATTAGCAAAGAAGTCAAATGAAAATAGACTTTTTGGGTTGATGTTCACCATGATGAGACGAAATCTAATCAACATTTTTACCTCACCTGAGCAGTGAGTTGAGAAAGAAAGATGATTTCTGATGATTAGAATCCTTTCAATTGATGACCTTTGAGTGGCCCATCTCATGCATAAAGAAGAGATCGAGTAGCTATCTTCTTATTTCTCCTACATATAAATGAGTTACCAGCCCAGGTGACTGAAGTTGTTCTTCACAGAGGGTATGATGTAGACCTCCTGGGCACAACCGATTGAACTGAAGACCCGGTGTAATGTCAGTGATAAGATTCTGACGGCACATTTCATCATTTTATAAATACCATTTTTTAAGGAAACAAAATACATTAGAACAAAAACATTGACATACACTAGAATTCAATTATTATTTTCAGTACTATCATTCATCAATCAGTGTGCTAAATGTTGATTACAACAGGAAATGGTCTCCTGTCCTCTTTTCTAGCATAATAGCTTATTAATATTAAACATACAGTATATTGCTCTTGCAGTTTTAGTCTTTCAAAGTGACATATTTACCTGACACTCAAACCATTGTCACCGTGTTGAAAGCTGTAATCCTCTTTCACCTTTTTTTTTTTGCCACCTATACTTGTCAGGTTCAAATTGCATGTTGACATTAAGTAATTACCTGCTAGCCATCAGAGTGGGCCTCTGCTTATTCCCAGTCACTACCTATTCAAATGTGTTGTTCTCTTCATCAAGCCAACCTTCAAATATGTGATTAGTGCCATAATTGCGTGAGGCTTAATGCTCCCGAAGGACAATGACCTACCGGCCTAGTCTCACATGTCCATCTCACACCAAATCCTTTAGCAATTATGGAAATGGCAACATGGTCTCCTTTTAATGTGCTGCAGAATGAGCTGAAATGAACAATGCAACAGATATGAACAACACTTTAAACCTTTATGTTTGTAGTATCTTATACATAGATGAAACATAAAGTGCTTCACAATGAAACATCCCTGCTGACTTTGGGCAGTAGGTGGGGGACACCCTGAACTGGTTGCCAGCCAATTGCAGGGCACACAGAGGTAAACAGCCATTCACGTACCCAATCACACCTAAGGACAATTTATTATGTCCAATGCACCTGTCATGCATTTTTTTGTATTGTGGGAGGAAGCCGAAGTGCACGGACAAAACCCACATGGGTTCGGGCAGAACATGAAAACTCCACACAGATCCAGAGCGAGGTGGATTTGAATTTGGGTCCCTTACAGGCTCAACTATGTGAAGTAGGAATATTTTTCGCATTTTAAAAAAAATGGGACGCACATACACATGCATGGAGATTCCTGGGTGGAGTGGAGGTGTAGGATCTTCACAGATTTCACTTTTCCCAATTTACCGCAAAAATTGAGGAAACACTATGTACCATTTCACATGATATTTCCATAATGTGAAATGATTTACCTACAAGTAAAAAACAAAACCAAAAAAATGTTGCTTTGCAGGCAAATTCTCAGAGTGATTTTTATGAAATGTTACTGTAAAATGACATACATAAAGTAGAGGACCACATGTGCACATTACTAACAAAGTGTTAATATACAACTGCTTTCCTTTAGGAAATCCTGAGTATCTTCATTTCTGCCTCAACTTCTGCTTTTAAAATTTAAAACAACAGAAGGTGTTTATGTTTGGGGAAAAAAGCATGTGGAGCAACATAATCACACATATTGTTTTTGGTACTGACACAGTGTTCTCTCACTCCCGCCCTCCTGAAGCTTACACTCAAACCACCCACCACTAAACCAGACCTGACTGGTTGACGTTTCTCGACGGTGAAGCACTTCCTGTAATGGCCCCTGCCTCGTCTCCTGTCCCCCCTGGAGTGCGCCTGTCTTGGCCCTAGTCGCCCCAGGAGCTTGACAAGATAGATAAAGAGAGCCAGAGAGACCTTTTACAGAAAGGGGAAAAAAATACATTTTCCATCCCTGTTTTATGTTGTAGTTATTTATTTATTTATTTTACACACATAGTCAATACCTTCTCCAAAGATTGGTTATGGTTTATCATTGTTCCTGCGTCACACAGACAGACAAGGTACACTGTATTTCAAAATATTTTTTCTCCTTTAAACTAAAATTTTCTGTCAGAGTTTTCTTTCCCAACTATTGTTTTTAGTGGAGGACTTCGAGCCTGTCAAATGACCTTTTCAAACCTTAATGACATACCAAGATACATGCAGGGATCACCCATTATACAATAATGCAATGCCTATATGCCTATGTATATTATACATTTGCATGTCATATGTTGCAGCTTTTATGTCTGTAGCTTTTTGAAAAATGTCACACTTAAATATACAACATATTCAATACTTGTTTTCAATGCCAGGCGGTGAGTTTTGGACCTGGGGCGTAACTATTATGTACTATTAATTACCATAGAATACATAATACTCACCAGAGATGCTTATTTCTAGAGAAACTCGTGTTTGCTGCTAGCAGAATTTGTGGTTGCCACTGTGAAAATGGTGAAGAAATCCTCTACCCAGTAAAAAAAAAAAAAAAAAAAAAAAAAAAAATGCCTGCCAGGTACAAGAGTTGTATGACTTATGTTGACACTGTCCAGGTTTTCTCTTTCATTTAGGAAAACGTTGCTTTGAAAATGTATTGCCAGTAATGCACAGTCGTGTATGGCCATAGTGTCTGGTTGCTCACTCCCTGCTTCTAGCAATAAACACAGCAGAGTCCTTCTGAACCAATTAGAAGATGCAAAAGTGCTGACGTATACCGCTGCCTTCAGAGAGGGCCCGGAAATTGGAAACTAAAATCGAATTGGTTCAAATTATTAAAAATAATTTTGTTGTTTTAATTGTATAGGGATACAAACCTGTGCCTGAAGGCTCTATTGAATTTCATGCTGATATAGCAATACATCTGATTGGAAAAAATAGGACAATGATGATAACCCACAAACAACTGAAGGAAAGGATGCGCAAGAAACTCACACTAATAAATGAGGAGAAAACAGTGTTGGTAAAAATCATATATATATATATATATATATATATATATATATATATATATATATATATATATATATATATATATATATATATATATATGATTAATATTTTGTTTTTTTATATTTTTATACATATATGTTTTTTCTTAACAAAATTTTTAATGGCACGTAAGTGCTTTTGATTATGTTTAGGCCTTCAAAGATGGCCTTCAAGGCACATCACTTCTTGATTCATGGAATTTATCTCTCTAACTGGCTGGAATTTGGAGGCTATGTACTGTGCTCATTTTAATTTCAGTAGTCATAAGTGTCTGCATTGAACAGAAATTCATTCTTTTTCACTCTTAAGGGTTCAGTATACTTCCACAGGCGTCGACGGCACGTACGTCACAGTAGCAATGTAAGGCTTATTTTGCTCGCTATTATGTCCTTGTAGTTCAGTTATGCACACAGATCCTCAGAGCTGATGGATGTCATCAAACATTTGCCTGACCGATTTTTTACAGTGTCATTTCTAGTGTCAGAGAGTGATGTATTTTGGGGGATACCTAGACGGACAGTAAATGATGCTCATTTGATGTCAAGAATACCAATGCAACATATCCCTCACACAATGGGACAAAGTATGGAAAGGTGGAGGGTTGGCTGTATAACAACCATAATTCAACTGAGATGCGTATCTGGAGAGGGTGAGCCGTGATGGTGCCGGAGTCGCTATGATTAGATTTCCCCTGTGTTGCTATTCTCTCGATGCCCCTGAAGATCTCTTTGTGCCTCTTTTCCCTCGTCATATTTTGTATCTCTCAAAAGCAATTCAACGGGGATGCCGACAGAGAATCAGGGGACTGTGATTCAAAATGCTTTGATCTGTAAGCACAAACAGTGTAAAATATATATTTGTTGCGATAGCCGTATCACAAAATAACTGTCAAAGCACGTTGCTAAAAGCTACTAAAATCTCTCTTTTGCTTGTGCTCTCTGTGTCAATCTCCCAGCCATCCCTTTGCAATATTGATGCTCATATCTGCTCATAGCCTGTGTCTCCATGCTGCGGCACTGGCTAATCAGTTAACCTGATTATGCCGCTGATGGAATTAAATCATTTCAGTAAGTGAAAATAATAATATGAGTAATAGGTGTGGGGGATGGTGCTGTATCCTGTAGCATTTTCTGCAGTGGCCACAAATCAAGTTTTGCTCCCTCTCCGTCCTGTAATATCATGGCTGGCTCAAAGGTGTCAGCGTCAAAGCCACTAGTGTTCACACTGGTTGAATGTATTTAGAAATGCATCAAGGAATTCTGCGATATGCGGTGCCACATTTTTATTCAGTTTTTTTTTTTTACCCTATTCATATTCTTCCTTTTTGCATACTTTCCCCAGAATATTCTCCCCCGGGACTTTCTGGCAAAGAGCATTCCTTAATAAATAAAGTAGCTATTCAAAAATACAGCTTATGCTTACTTGGGTTTCCTTTGCCTGGTATTTACATTTTCTTGATGATCTTCAACATTAAAGCAAGGACATTTTGCAAAAAAAAATAAAGTAAGAATTTGAGAGGAGTGGAGCTCTTTTTCACTGCAGTGCTCTATTATAGCCTGTTACTCGCTGATCATTTGGATGCAAACTTCAGTTCCAAATGCTATTTCTCTTCTGGGTTGTAATTTACAATTACATTCAAGGAAAATCATATTCTGTTTAACACCTTAGTTTTTGGTGTTATATTAGTGCTGTGTTGGGTATTTGTTAAATGTTTACAGCTGCCAAATGTTGACATAATTTGGTACACAAAACACTCAGAAAGCACTCTGAGGTATACGAGTGCAGACAAATTAACTTAAAAAAAAAAAAAAAAAAAAAACAAGACTTATGTATTGTGTGATACTATTTGACTTTGATGCAGTTTTGCTACCATTGAACCACAGGGAAGAGGATTAGTCAGGAAAGTTAAGTGAGTGTAAAGGACAGACCTTTTAAGCAGGCCACATGATAGCATGCTGAATGCAACAGCAGGCATGAATCTGCAGATTATCAGCACTGGCTCAACTATCCAGAGGCTGATTAGAGGCTTTGCACCTGTCACTTGTGTAATCATATTAAATGTTAAAGCAAAATTATAGACAGTTATGAAAGTAAAACTCAGGTGAAGTTGAGACCATTGGAGGGCCTTTGCTTGACCTTAACATATACCATTTGCCGGTAAAGACCAGCATTTCTACTCATGTTGGCTGAAGTCCTTATCAAAGACCTTTTGATGTAGAACCCACCGAAATTTGTATTTCAAAACATGTTGTTTAATTGAATGAAACCTCTCAGCGGGTGGAGGCCCCCGTGACCTGGAGGCTAATGATTTTTGGCCTAAGTGGCAAAGTGTCCTCCTGGTAAAATAAACAATGCCTTGTCATTGATGGATAGAGCACTTCCATTGATTCTATTTGGCCTGTAAAGATCCGTCATCACAAAAAGTGCAGATCAGAGAAGTAATACAATCAGTAGACTGTTATGCTAGAGCGGGCCTATGGGAATAGCTAGGATAGCATCAGCGTATGGTATTGGCTGCTTCTTCCCTTCACAGTCAGGCTGGATAACCCTGAAGTAGCACTCCCTCGATGAGTGATCTGTTTATTTTTGCATGGCTGCCTTTATCGACAGAGCCTGGTAAGCTTGAGAGGAAAGATGCTATCTAAGTGTATTCCTGGGGATGTAACAACAAGCGTTCAGGAAAAGCTGCCCAAAGTGCATCAGGTCAGAGCAGCTGTAAAGATGAAATAATATTCTCCTGGTTTACTGCTGTTTCGGGAGACTTGTTTGCTCACCTTTTCTTGCCCAGTGCTAGAACTAATTCGCTCTGTCACAAGCCTGATTTTGTAAGTGCCAAATCCTCTACTTCAATGAATGTTTTAGCTACAGGTTGCCCTAACTCCGATTTACAGTTCTCATATGGTGGTTTGGTGACCACCAGGCCTCTTGAGCCTCCTATATATAAGACGGTAGACACGGGGAAAAGCCCAGACCAGTGCAATAATCCTTTTCTGACGGACAGACTGAGCTAGGGAGGAATAAAAGTGCAGCACCATTATGGCATGTTTAACATAGATCATTGATGACATACAGAAGAGGGATTTTGTGAGAACATATTACACTCTCATGTCCTGAAGTTTCAGATGGGAAATGTAGTTTGCAATTGCCTTTCTAAGCTTCAGGGCGACTCGATATAAAAAGATTATACAGCGGTGATCATTAATAATCAATGGAGAGGATACAGCGCTAGAGCCTAAAACGGTGTAAATGCCTGTATGTTTTTGAACCCAGCAGTGAAATATTCATCATCCTCTGCTGATGCCAGCTTTAGTTGAAGGTAACCAAATCGGCCATCATTGTGACTCAGCCTTCTTTTATCTATCTTTTATATTTGAAGGTTCTACTCTTTTTTATGTTATTGACAAGTGAATACGCCTTTACTCCAGTACTGACTCAAAGTTATGATTCATAGTGCATTTTTTGTGTGATCCGTGTTTGCATTTACTGATTAATAACAAATAATAGACCCAATCGTTCATGTCTGCTGAGAACCACAAAATCAACCAAGATTAACCAAAGCATCACTTTTTAGGCAACAAGAGTAATAAAAATATTTGTGCCCCGTTTTACACAGTTTTGCACAGTTACTCCTTGGCTCAGCAAGTTCTAGTTCATTTTGATGCATGCAAAAGTAGCTACTAAAAGGTACTACTAGGCTAGGGTGACCAGACGTTGAGTGAAATTTACTTGCTGGTCACTCGTTGATTGAACAGATTTGTCATGGCCTTGTCATTATAATATCTAAGGATGTACAATGAAATACTGTATTAAAAGTGTATCAAAAGCGTCAGCATAGCATTTCTGGAGACCTCCTTTGCAAACAAATTGGATGGGTCTGAAGATGACTACTCGTGGAAGCGTTATATCCATACATTGAGATGGGAGGAGCTATTTGGCATGTCAGATAGTGATGATAACTTTTAGACAAATTAATATTTAGTTGTGTCAAAAAACAATGCATTGAAACTTCAAATCATTTAATTGCTGCGGCATCATTTTAAGCATTTGTGTCTATGCGCATGCGTAGATTGCCTTACAGTATTCTCTCATTTCTATTACTGATGGGTCTAGAATACACCCATTAATGCAACACATGTCACTAAAATTGTATATATTACTAAAGATTTAGGAATGGCTCTGAATGTAAATTCATTTTTATAACCCACACCATGTGTTTTAATTGGATAGCCATAATCAATTTAACCACTAAAATTGAGGGTAGACTTATAACCGTGTTTATGTAAAATTCACCCATATTTTTGTAAAATTCACCCTGCAGTAAAAAAGGAGGGGTCAATTTATAAACGAAGTTGACTTATACTCAGAGAAATATGGTACAGTATATACTTAAACAGTGTACCCCGATCTGTGGGCTGAAAAAGCAGCATTACAGACTAGTTTTAAGAATTGAAGAAAAAAAAAAAAAATCCTATTATCATCTTGTGCACTTGACATCCAGACATGCATATTCACTAAACGTGTCCTCTTTGTGCACTCGTCACAGTACTAAGCAAGCACAGTTAGAGCAGAGGACTACTTTATGTTTCAGGAAGTACTTCAAGGCCTCAATGTCTTGCTCAAGGACACCACAGGTGTGAGTCTGTGGGATGCTTAGGTGGATTGTCCATAACTTGAGCCAGCTTGAGTCCCAAATGGGTTGTCAATGATTCTGCCACTTGCCCTAGAGTTTACCTAATTTTTCAGCTGTAATCAATCTTACTGTCCCTCTTTACCTCCAGTTTAGTGCTCCCTGGTTTTAGATCCTACCATGATGTATGTAGTGTGAAAATGAGGTAATTGGCTCTTTAAATGGGCAGTGACCTATGTATCACTGGCCAATTTCTTAGTCAGTCATTCTCAGTTGTGATGTAGCCTTGAGCTTCTGATGCATATTGCATCTCAAGGCACTTTACCCCGCAGCTCTCATAATCCAGGAATGAGTCACCACTTTGGATCCAGTCAGGGTAGAGGTCAGGCGTTTTGACCCATGGGACTAATTGTCCCAGCGTGACAGCAAAAGGAGGACAATGACCATGGAGAACACTACACTCTCTCATCCATTAATAGTGAAGTAATTGCTCAATCATGCATGATTATCGGCTGCAGGGGTACCTCAAAGACAAAAAAAAAAAAAAAAAAACATCCTGCCGAGTGGTATGGCTCATAAATGAACGAGGGAAGTGTGAGGACTCGTCAAATTGAATTGGGATGTTGAAGGCTAGGAATTAAAAAAAAAAAAAAAATGAATTTATGACCTTTCAAGTAACTTGAATTGTCATTTAAGTCACCGTTTTCACTGTTTAGCTAAGCTTTTCTTCATGTTTTAAAAACACTGTAAATATTTGTCAAAGGACATGTTCTCAATGTCGCAAAGACAGCAATGTTTCTTGCAAAAATACACATGCAAACATGTGATGATAATCTACCTTTTTATTATACAGAGGATCTACTCCCTGCTGGCTTCCCTAACATTGACATGGGCCCTCAGTTGAAAGTAGTGGAGCGCACTCGGACAGCAACGATGCTCTGCGCCGCAAGTGGCAACCCTGACCCAGAAATTACCTGGTATAAGGACTTTCTGCCCATTGACCCCAGTGCAAGCAATGGACGAATCAAACAACTACGATCAGGTAAGAAAAAGCAAACCATTTTTATGCTAATAAACTTATAGCCAACATAATCTTTTTTTTTTCTTTTTCTAAAGTTATTTCAACAATAGCCTCAATTGTTGTCTATTGCTTTCAAAATACTTTTGGTGATGCTTTTACTGTATTAAATAGACTTTTGACAGTGCACACAATGTTTTGAAAGGCACAATATGCTAAAAAATGAATGAGGTAAAATAAATAAATAAAAAACTACCTCAGAAGTACATTATGTCATAGTCAGTGAAATCACATTGAAGTTGCACTGGCACAACTCACTGGTGGATATGTTTGTGTCTTGTTTCTATTGATTATACCCCACTGAGAGGCCCACTAAAGCATAGTCTAATTATATAGCTAATTAAGTGCAGACTCTGAAGTGGCCGTGGGCAACAAGGGGTAGATATTTTACATCGATAATTTGTCACCATTGGAAAAATCCAATGACTTATATTTGATCTGTTCCTGCGAATGTAAATCCGTGCAAACTCAACTAAATTGTCGCTCATGTATGTTATACTCAGAATAATGATTAACTCATTATATATTCCCACCCATGTAAAATAGATTGACAGCTTCCAAACATGATTTTTATTTTGGATAATACACATATTTACACTTCTAATGGCCATTTTAAAAATTCTAAATGGTCTGCATGAGGTGCAGGAATATGTTTAGTGAATATTATATTTTTAGGTCAGGTGAATCAATTGATACACAGAATAAGATAATGTAGCTTCAAAGCTTGATAGAGGGATTTTACAATCTAGTGAAAAAGGAGTTTCAAATATGGCCTCATTTTTTTTCGTCCACACATTTCTCTTTAGATGTTTAACCAGATTACGAAATTAAGTTTCAATACAGATGCATTGTTTCTTCATTACTGTGTATTTAGCATTAACTTAAAAAGTTGTATTGATAACAATTAGCTCTCATTAAAAAACCCACAATATTAATAATCAATAAGCAAGCTTTTATGATTTCAAATTGTAAAGTGTGTACTGTAGTATGGACGTGTGCTCATTAGCTATTATCAAAGCCTTTGGGGAATTTCTGCAAGTCTTGGTGAGTACAACCATGAATAGGTTCCATTATATTTTTCAAAGGAATTTCATATTTGTGTCTAGTTTTTCTACAGATTTACATCGGCAAGGTTTCTTTTACAGTTAATGTCAGGCAGATATATCATTTTGAAAAGATAAACTGGATGGCTGCACATGTATATACACATAATTATATTCTAATAGGAAACGTTTAAAATGAGAAATGTCAATTAGCATACAGTAATTGTTTACGATTCTCTTCATGTTTAAACCACTGTCAGTGATTATGCTTGCTATCAAATGAAACTTATGTTACCATTTTTTTGTGATCCTCCTTCAATAGCATTTGTGTGTCCTGTCTAATTGAAGGATGAATTCTATGTGCTTTGTCTATAATTGTGTATGAAACTGACACATCACAATGAATGCACATCACAGAGTATTCAACACATTCAATCTAACACCAAAGTATCAACTAAAGCCCAAAGGTCTTCTAAAATACAACTTAAAATGTTAAAAGCCACTATTCCAAGACACCAAAAATAGTTCTGATCAAAGTTTAAATAGAATGGTAATTAGGTCATTATCATTTTGAACTTTTAAAATGCTAATATATAAGAAAACATGTTTGAAGTTAGACACTTCCCAAGATGAAACATCTGTACTTTAATTCTTAAGTAGCACCTCAAACCTTACCCTAAAATCAACTATGTTGTTCTTCCTCTTTCCTCTATTTACTTTCATCTTGCTTTGTGATTTGCAGAAACCTTTGGTAAGTCTTCATCTGAGTCAAACAAGCCCACTCATTCTCCTACAAGCAGATGGCATACTGTATTTAAACTCTTTTCCAATATGCATGCATCCCTTGCGCCACCCTCTTTCCCTAATCCTTTTCCTCCACTTGTTCAGTTATTTTTACCACTGCCAGCTTTAAGCAATAATGGGATGGTTATTCAAATCATCTTGAGCCTGTCAAATCGCTTATTCCTTAGTTAGTTGTACTACTACTACTAGCACTATATCAAGCTTGAGTTTATTAATGGTTTGAGAAAAGCTGTGGCTGATTTACTTTTGCTGATCACTTGACTCATATTGACTAAAAACACATTGGTGTTGTTAGCCCTTATTAATACAGATACACGTGGTGAATTTTGGATTCTGAAGATAGCCATTATACGATGATACGTTACAAACATCTTCACTACATTTTTGCGCCAAAAGTAAGAGAATATCAAGCAGGTACTGATAAAGGTTGAAATATCATGAGTACTTTCCAGAGGAAGGCCAATAAATTATTTCTTTGAGAGTATTTGCTTTCACTCATAAAATTAGCCAAGAGCATTGGACTAGTAATGCCCATAGTGTTTAAAAAGTATGTGTCTAGGGGCCAAAATTGTCCCTTCGCTTAAAAAAGCAAGCCTATTGTACGTACAGTAATGTTAGATTTTGTAGAATTATTTTGCCGAACTCCTCGTTGCTGACTCAGTAGCTAGGTATAATGTTTGTTGATGAGAAAAAGGGCTGCGTTTTTACAGTAAGATTCCTTGGCTGATGCCTTCCTATGTTCTCAGCTTTGAGCCTTCCTTGGCAAATATTTTCATGAGCGTTTTGTACAACCTGAGTAAGTGATTTGCCATCATTATTTGGATGTAGGATCACAAAACTGAAAAAGTCACAGAAAATACTAACACAAGCCTACAAACACACTCACTGACAAATCTGAATGTATCAAACTGGATTGATGCAATTAAAAAAAAAAAAAAAATTCTCAAGTTCCAAGCCATGCTGTAATGTCAGGCCAGTGATATTTTTGCATAGTTTTCCCAAGGACCTCCTCCAGTTTTATGAAGGGGGCTTGACATTTTGCTGAATGTACTTTGGTGGCAAACGTCTTCCTGGCATTGTCCAATTAAATGCCTTAAAGCTCCAAAACATCTCCATACCTCGCCAGTCTTAATTGGAAGAAATTGGAGACCTCATCCTTTTTACGTGATCCTCTCCGTTTTAGTAATGTTCCTGTTTATTATTCCTGCTCGCTTCTTTTATTGAAAATAATGCGATAACTATCTCAGTTAACCTGAGCTGCTGTTAGCTGCAATAGAAACTGGCTGCTAATAGCCAACTGTCATCTGCTTTCTAGCTCATTTTGTTACGGTTATTATTGTAAGTAAGAATACAGCCAATAAAAAAATGTGCTTCTGTGCATCAAAACTTGGCTCATCTGGCTGCCAGATAAATCTTCATTGAATACTCATACGTACTTTAGGCTTCATTTTTTGATTAAAAAAAAACAAAACAAAAAAAAAAGTGTGTCTTATATTTGGCGAATTAGGGTATTGTTTGAAAGGAAGTTCACTGTCCCATATGTTAAAAGCCTGTGCTAAATCATTTTTGGATTTGGGGATAGGACACACAATGAGCTGTCAATTCAAGTTAGACAAGTTTGACACATGAGACATTCAATCGTCCAGGTATACAAATGTAGAATTCGGGCCAACTTGCACTTGGATTGGAACCTTGCATTATACTGTATTTGTCAAACATCTAAAGGGCTGTTTAACAAACATCTGGGGTGATCAGAGGAGTAAAAAGTGCCACAGCTGATAATTTAGTCGCTTATTGAGGTGTACAGTATTTAGGTCATAGTCAATGAAAGCCGATCAACCTCTTGTTGACGAAAGCTTGGAAAGGGGCAGGCTCACAGCCATCAAGCTATACGCCTATTATACAGGTGGATTAGTAGCTGTGTGGTTAGATTTTTTTTTTTTTTTTTTTAATCCCTGTATTTTTTAAATTAAGCCAAAATAAATCCCTTTGACCAATAGCATAGCGATTCCTCACTGCTTTTAAACCAAAGTGCCTTTAACTTTCAATTATTGAACCAGTTTATTTTCTCCTATATCATCCCCTTTTGCCGCAAGTTTTAAGTAGGCCTTTGTGTGATTGTCATCCCTTCTACAAACCTGCTTTATTAACCACATAACCTTAACCCAACCTTTTCCTAACACTATCCTTACCTCACCCAACCTTTAACTAGTAACATCCTTAACTTCCTGACTAAAAATTCATACTTTGCTGAAGTAAAATAAGTCAACCTCTTCCTGCAGCCTCTAATAAAATGCTAACACCATAACAATATAACCTCAGAGGGGCCCTATTGTCCTGTCTTGTGATTAACCTTGTGTCTTATAAATTGGTCTTAAATCTAAATAATTTTCATCATGCCGATGTTTACAGTTTTTCCTGTTTATTACGATGACTTTTGGATATGAGTGTGCAGTATATATACATAAAATATATACGCATGTGTGCAGTGAACCCCTACTGATCGCGAAGGGTTGGTTCTACACCAATCCGTAATAGACGATTCATTCATCATTTTTTTTAATAAAAAAAAAATCATGAATTTTAACACTTGTACTCGCTTTAAAAAGATAACAAATTACCTTTTACATTTTTATGAAATTTCATTAATTATTTCCTAAAGCTTGTTATTGCTCTCACTCGCACGTCCCCAAATAAGAGGCAAAGTGTACTTAGTTAAAACTCTTTGTTTGACTCCTAATGAAAGTTTCTCAAAAACTGAGACCTAAAACAAATAATTAAACATTGGAGATTCAAACAGCAAAATGCTCAACTCAAACCATGCAATTTTGTCTGACAAAATCTTAATACCAATAGTGTGTAATTTGAAACACTACAGAAGGTCAAATAATTGGCAAAAATGTTGAAAACCTCCCAAAAATGGGAAACCTTCAAACAACTGCTTGCTACTTTAGCATTCACAGAGTAGCAATTCATACAATTGTAGCCTCAAGGTAGATGTTGTCACTACTTTGTAAGAAACACAAACTTAAAAATAGTAAAACATACAATTGTATAATGTGTATTCTTGTTCTGAGTTACAGAGCATCTTAGTGCTACCTCAGTCATCAAATCATACTGATGTTTTGATTGATGTAGTGATAGATGTTGCACAATTCCAGAGACAAACTTTGGTAAACTGTAAAAACCAGTAAAATGATCGCTTAGAATTCTGTGATCATGATGAACTGTAATATGATGGGGAACACTGTGTACAGTATATACTGTGTATATATACACGCATTTAAACACATCACAAACCAGGTAGACCCTAGACTTGAACTAAGTGCTTTCCTCCAATCTGCTGGTATCACATACAGGTAAGCCCAAATGTAGTAAAGTCCAGTCCCTTGTACTCTCCTATTAGCATAGACCAAAATTCCACTGTAAAGAGATGACAGATAGCACTTTGCACCATGAGTTGTCCAACTGAAGCAACTGGAGGGGAGCGAAACTGCAAAAGGCGCGTCATCAACAAGAGATGTTGCGAAAGATGGAGAAATAGTGGATAGTAAGAAAGAAAGAAATGTTAAAAACCAATTTGACATCAATTTCGCTATGGGCAGAAGAACAATTTAATGCAGTGCATGCCAGAGTGAGGGGGTTTGAGTTAATCTCTGTCCCCAACAATTCATGGCTCTGCCTGCAAGGGATGCATTTTACATCCAAGCAACAACTCACAGCTACATTTTAAAAAGCCCACCAGTGAGTGAATAGATAAGCTGGGTATTTTATTGTCCCTAATGGGATATTTGGCCCGAAGTCAAGCTTGTAACACAATGGACTTACCATAAACAAAGAATAGGCAAGCACACAGCCTAAGAGATATGTAACAATGGAAAAAGCCAAGAGACAAAATGACCGAGCAGGAGTGGCGAAGCTCGAGATGAAGTGTCTATCCATAACACTTAAGGAGGTTTACGATTTGTGGAATTAAAAAAAAAAAAAAGAAAAAAACTTCAAGGTGTTTGATTTAGCATGTGGTTGCCAGAAGGTACAGTCTGAACTAGATCAGTGCAGACTGCATTATCACCTCAGCAGGTTTGTAATGTAGATACCTTGGATAGAATGGAGACATCAATAACTGCTTCACTGACCTCCCACTCAAGGTCATTCGGCTTGGAAACGGCTTATGACACTGGAGCAGACTATGCTAGCGTAAGGTCATGCTCTAGCAATGCCTTATCACCCATGTTTGTACCCAGTACTAAATAAATGCCAACTCCTGCTGATGATGCATTGAGTTTTTGCTATTGGTATGGACCATACACCACTGAGAGAAATAAAAGCACCTCAGCTATAGAATTGTCTTGTGATACCAGCAGAGGGAGAGATTATTTTATTTTTCTATCACTATAAAAAGCTCCACTTCCCAAAGCCTTACAAGAGTTATAATCCAGTTCCAGTGATCCACTCCCTAAGCCAAATATAACTTTAACTACCACTAACCTATAACTAAATCTATGTTGTGTCTTCATTTTTGTGTCTCCTCCAGAGAGTACCCCGATTCGAGGTAAGACGTTTAACCATCACAGTAAAACAATATAAATATAACCTAAAATATCTTAATCTCATAATTATAAATAGACCTCTCACAACACCATCCTCATAGATAAATAGGTGACAATTCTGTTGGTAACCCATAACAAAAACAAAAAAAGAATACTGCTGTGTCCTATTTGTTTGTATTTTGTGTGATGTCTGTGTTAAATATGCCCATTTTAGCAATGTTCTTCCACTTCTGTCTGTGTCTTCTGTGCATTTTCTCCTATTTGGGAAATAAAATGTAAGGCAGATATTTTTCTTTATTATGGTTGCTTGTTGGAGTGATGATGTTTAGGTGAGGAAATGGGCAAGGAGGTCCTCTTAGGCCGAGCTAATGAATACTGTAAGATGGCAAGCTTTGTGACCCCCATTTTTTTCTCTCCATCTTCTCTGCTTTGATATCCTTCTCATCCTTCTGGTCTCCGCTAGAGCCGAGAGACACTCATGTAATGTTAATAAGCAAGTTGCATTACAGAAATTTGCATTTATTCCCTCCTGTCTGTGACAGAGCTTCTTACAAAGATGAACCTAGTGATGCCCGTGGGGGCCAAGGCTGCTCTTTAAAAACGAAGCTGTAGTGACTTTTTTTTCTGTCGTGAAAGGGTGGAAATCAAAGCAGAAAATGGAATGATAGTGTAAATCGCTGTTTGTTAGAGTAACTTTACATTAACTTTTTTTCCCACTACATTTCTACAGTAGTTCAATGAATAGTTTTACATACAGGCATACACTGGTAAAAGTCAAGTTAATGTCAAATTTCAACTTTACTATGTCTCTTTACACACTTTGGATAATGGGGTTATGTTAATTGTTTTACGTGGATTGAAACATGACAAACAGATGCCACAATGCGAATACGCATCGTTTCCGCTTCTTACTTTCTACTGTGAGTAAAACACAACATGTCCTTCACTCACCACAGTGATCGGTTTTCGTCTCGCTGCAAAAATGCGGCTTTATACTGCGTTTAAGTTTCTCCCTGTGTGTTTACTCCTCGGAGAAATCCCTATATATAAGTATGGCTCACTAAGTGGCAACGTAATGTGAGTGGCTTTTACTTTTCTAATATTGAGTGTTTTCTTTTTTACTCCTTTCACTTGTGTAAAAAATGTAGCGGATCATACTATCAGTCATTTTGAAAAGATCCAGACTCCGTGTGGATAGAGTGTGCACAGAACACAAACCTATGACTTTGTCAAAGAGGCAACCCGAATGCATTTAAATGACCATATAGTCAGGTTAGAAAAGGGGTAACTCAGCAGTATTATTTGGGTTTAAATAAAAAAAAAAACAAAAAAAAAAAACAGATATGAGTTTAGTTTGGTTATTGTGTGTGTTTACATGTCTTTTAAAAAACACAATAATAATGATATACAACTTTTGAAGGGGCTACTGACTACATATAAACAGATTCAATGTCTTCATTGAAAATGTATTTTGTTCCGTTAATCAGGTAAGTATGTTGTCCCTACACTAGCAATTAGATACATTGACAGGTCACAACATCATGATGACTTTAATTATATCCGATCTGAACTCTATATCAAACTTTTCCCTTTACAAAGACAAGTGTGTTCAGTTCTGATATGAACAGAGAGGTAGACACTGTTTTTTTTATAATGGTGTTTATCATGCATTGCTCTTTTACTGAAAACTACCTGTCTCAGGCAGTCAACTATTTGTCAAATATCTGTTTTTCTTTGTGAAAGTCTAATTCATCAAACTTTGTCAAACAGTTGGGGGGGTGGGCAATTCCGATTCAAACAAAGCAACAGTGGAGAAGCTCAAGACCCATACGAAAGGTGGAAGAGTAGAATAGTGACCCTCCCTACCTATGTCATCACAAATTTCATGAGTGCCACAAGATAAGCACAGACAACAATGGCATCACATTTTGGTCTCACACTGATTTGGCCACAATGACCTTGGGGTGGTGGCAAAGCGTACCTAAGTGACAACCGTAAAAGCCACAATGGAGGGAACTTTCGGACCGCTGCTTTGCAGTTTACACAGTGCCTTCTGCGCTGTGACATTTTAAGACAACAAGTTCCGAACAGAAATTTTGAGTTTTTCATTATTTTTGTCCAGGTAACTGTTTGCCTTATCAACAGCAGTGTCTATATGCTCATTTGTGAACGAATTCAAGATAAGTAAACTCCGTTTTATCTTGAGGAATGTGAAGGAAATGGAGCATCTGTGATAGGCTCTAAGCCCATGTCATGACATTGAACAGGACAAGGCTGTCTCTAATTCATCATCTTAAAATATAGTTACCATATCCAGATGGAAATATGGCTATATATATCTTGCTCCATAATAAATTACCCTTATATGTCCACCTTTGCAACCAAACTGCTGTATTTAAAAGAAGTGCGGGTTTGTCCACTTGATTGCTGTTGGTTTTCAATCAAATTTGTGTTGCAATGCAGTGAGTAGTGTTTGCGTGAGAAGGCTGAGAGGAAATGGAGAGAATAGAATGCCTCTGGCAAGCCTGACTGGCCTCAGAGTAAGAATTAGGGAGTGATATTGGGCCAGTTATTTTGTTGATTGCCTACAGAAATCAATCAAGGCTTGCTGGAGCAAACTAATTGAATTACACAAGTGGGTCTGGCAGAGGGGGGTACAATTGGCAAAGCTGCTGCAAAATAACGACAGGGTGGGCAGACCACAACTTGGGGCACTTTACACAATTAATCACTCATGCCTCAAACCATCCTTCTACTCCAATTGTTCTTCTCTTGTCTGCCATTTCTATTTTTGCCCTCAATCCTTTCATTGTTTTTGTCCAAGTTGTTATTTATTCATCTCTTCATTACTTCTCATAAATAAGACTAGGAGTGCCCAACCATCAGACCAATAATTAGAAACTAACTTGAAAAAACAAGGAAATAACCTCAACCTATCACTATTAATTTAGTTTTTGTAAGAAAGCCTTGTAACACTTGCCCCTCAAAAATGATAAAAAAAAATAATTGAGTGGTATTCAATTGGACAGACCTGCGGTAATGCATCCCTGTTGAGCATAGTTTCTGTCACTGCATGGAAAAATAGGGTACTTCAGACATCTATGGCTCCTGAGTATTGAAGGCCAAATAGAGAAACTCTAGAATATGTGTTGGTTTTATTTCTCATAGGAAGCTTCTAATTTCAAGCGTAAGACACGGAATTTGACATAAGGAAGCACCAAGACAGCAAGATAGGACGGTCCTAATCCATGTAACATTTTATGAGTGTGCTAAGCCTTTGATACCGATCCAGGTTTCAAGGTGATCTAGCAGTACAGTTATATTATGATGGATGTACCAAAGGCAGCAGTGAGGTCAAGTAATAATACTATTGATGATGTGTGAGTGTCCATAGCTAGTAAAAGGTCATCAGCCACTTTTGTGATGACTGTCTCCATAGAGTGAGCTGCCATGAAGGCTGAATAAAACAGATGAAATGGATTACTACAGGACATGTGATCATTATTCTGTTGTTTTTATCTTGAAGCACATTGAGTTCATGTTTGCCGTATGAAATGCGTCACTTCATGATTCCTAAAAGAATGTTGGTGATTAATGGGAGATTTGACACTAATATATAGTCAAAACTTGCACTTAGGAAGTTTGCATTTTTTTCAGTTGATGATAAAATTTGAAAATAACCTCTTAAAAAAAATAGAAGTTGCAACTTAGAGTTATTTTAATAAGTGAATAATCTCTCAATTAATTAGCTTTTTTAAACATGTTTTAGATTTCATATCTATTAGAAATAGGACATTTTTTTGATCAACTTGACAATGAAAAGAAACATAAAAAAAAACTAAAAATTAAAAAAATAAATTAGATGCACAAGATGGGGCCAGAGTGACATTGTGTACCCTAATGATCATTTAAATAATACCCTAATGCCATCACATACAAATATTTTTAGTTATTTTTTTCTTTTAATCATTGCAAACCCCACTGTTAAGTAAGGGTTTAATCACGGCTATCTTAAATGCTGCAGCTAGAAGGAAACCTTAATAATGTAAAGAATAGTGGGTCCTCAGACAGGGATTGGTTCTTTGGAGTTTTCGAGAAAGATGGTTCTGTGAGTGTGTTGTTTTTGTTTTGCCTCTCAAATGACTTTTGCTCGTCTTTTTAAAGGTTACTCCATCAGTGTGAGAGTGTAACCAAACGCTCTTCCTTACTGACTGTTACTTACACAAATTGTAGGGTTCGTATCCAGTTTGTAATGGATTTGCTTGTATTTACTTTTATGTTGATTATTAATTCATTACAAGAAATCATTACCTTATTAGGGGTAGCTGCCTTTGGGTTAGCATGCTACAGTGTCAAATATATATTTAAAATCATGTTCATGAACACACATTATTCTGGAGAAATATTTGGATTTGGCTATCGTGAACTTATTTTTGTATTTTCACAATCATCCTATGCCTAATATTAAACCTTAGGTCTACTCGCATACTTTTCTGCACTCAAGCTTCCTGCGTGTTTGCGCCCAGGATTCATCTATTAGCCAGGGCGTAATATGTGTGTTTATTCTTAATGGTGGTGCATGTCAATGGAGTTACAGAGAGCCACTGTGAAATTGTTTGTGAGATTTTCAATAAGACCTGCATTAGAAGGAAAAGGAAGCAATAGCTCAGAGTCATATTTCTTGCATCACATTTGCGGTTTAAGCGTAAATATTATGACTATAGCATTGATTGTGGTTAGAGAAATGGCATCATGCCATGACATCATATTTTATGAAGTAGTGGTCAGATAAAGCAGAAGTGGAAAGCAATATATGGGATAGCAATTACATTGGTGTTCTCGAAGTCTCGAGTGCCGAATCTAAAATGTTAGTATTCTTTTAGGTCAGTTCACATATTAGCTTTACAATACCAAATGTATAACATTATATTCTGAGATGCAGTGTTTGATTAGGATGGAGAGTTCTACATGATGGGCTACCGTAAAAGATGTGTGGTAAAAGTTCCAGGACTTGTGGCACAAATGTTATATGTATTTCATACCCAAATTACCGACCCCTTAATATGAGCCGTATGATCAGCAGTCTCAATCCCTGTGGAGTTTTCTCCATTCAGTGCGAGGAGGAAAGACAGGCAGGACAACCATTGCCTTAGGTTTTCCTTAGTTCTGACCGGGTTGAATGGACCATGCTGCAGGAACCTCCCAAACTCACCCAGCCATGCAGTTTTTTTTTTTTTTTTCTTACCAAACCTCAAAAGGGTTATGAAGGGGACTCGTTTTGAAGACATCAAGATGACCGCGATGTCCGAGCTGCGGAGGGTCCTGGGAGAATCCTTCTAGAAGTGCAGTAAGGCATGGCAGAGAAGGCTTGGAAAGTGTGTTAGACTCCAGAGACGTTACTAGGGGAAAGACTGTAGAATATTGTTTGGATGAAAAATAATTTTTTGGTGACACCAGCACTGAGGACATAGGAGGACACGTCAGAGCCAGAATTCTACCATAAACCTTTTTAGATGGCTGCTTGATTATCAGTGAATGACTATGCTGTGAACTTCATAACTGTTTTAATTTGCCTGAGAAGGACATATATATATATATATATATATATATATATATATATATATATATATATATATATATATATATATATATATATATATATATATATATTTTTTTTTTTTTTTTTTTTTTTAATATTTCAGCCCTGTATTTTCACTTTAAAGAAAAAAAAAAGTCACACCTAATGCCACGCCTCAGACCAGTTACGATGACGAAGTTCAAGTATATGAAACGCACCGTGGACAGAAAAAAAACAAATTAAAATTGTAAATACATTATATGTTGGCAATGTTTTTGGAGACTTTTTAAATCTAAAAAAATAATAGCTGGAAAAAACTTGTCTTTGTTTGAAGTAAAAGTAAAGAATTATTTCTTCATTTAAATAAAGGTCAAGGAATAAAAAAAAAAAAACATTTTAAAGACTCATTGCAGAAACAAATTCCATGGCAGACAATTTTTTTTGTGTAGTTTTATTAGCCTAGGTCAAGACAATTTTGTTTCAGATTCTACTGTACATTGAAGCAGAATGAAAGAACAGATGATATGGATATTAATTGACATTTTAAGAGGTAACAGACCCGCAATGGCCAAAATAAAAAATATGTCCCATTCTACTTTTAAACAATATTTCTCCCCCAAACTTGTTAATGTTAGCCGATCTCCTGTAAGGGACTAGTCAAATATCACATTGAGGCACATATTTTCTATTAAAAAAACAAAAACAAAAAAAAAAACCCATGTATTTTCAAAGAATAGAGGTGAAACGAAGACATTTTCTTTTTTTTTATCAATTGATTGCAGAAATATTGACATCTTTTGAAAACAGACTTGACAAGCACGTATTTTTGCGTCAAGTTAATGAGCAAAGTTATAATTTAGGATTTTCCTCCATCACCAGTGATTACCAACCAGCTTGCATGTCCTTATTTCTTCTCAGGCTGACTAAGAGAAGGTTGAAGTATCTTGAAATAGACTAAAGTTATCTCTCTGCTGCTCCCTCTTCTTTTTTTATATGGTCCGCTCATCTCCTTGTCGAGCATTCTCTAGCCAAGGTCTGAAACATTAATTCATTCTACATCTATTTTGTCTTTTTAGCTGTTGCTGTAGTTTGAGGTGAATCTAACACAAATGCCAGCTCCCGTTTCAGCTTGTTTTGCATGCCAAACAGATTGCTGAGTTTTAGACAGAAGGTAATTGTCAAACTGACTACTCATTTGTGTTGACTTTCTTTCCTGCGTTTTTTTCCCCTCCAACAGTACGTCCCTTTCCATCACATTCTTGCCTTTCATGCTTTAAATTTAAAGTACAAAAGTATGTTATTCAAAAGACAGTCAACACTTATGTTTCATTTTTTTTTACATTTCAGTTTTAATTGATTTACATTGATTATTATGATGTCAGGTTTTGGTGATACTGGTTTGGTTAACAGATGCATCTCTGCTGCTGCTCACCCTGGTTCAGGGCATGCTCAAGGAGTTTGTGTACATGCTCAGATACATCAAAAATTAGGAAACATTGGAAGGCATATATGAAAAAGTACACATCGGTGTTGATCATGGTGTAGGATCTTCACTAGGATTGCTTTGCCTCGGTTCTAGCTTTGACTTTCAAAAAGATAGAAAGAAGCACCTGGATACAGTATGTATACCACAAAGTATTCTGGGTGGTGCCTGGTACATTGATGCTTCTTGGATCAACACTAATGAGCTACATTGCAGCATTTGTCAGGGAAGCCTGGGCTGCAATCTGTTTGCTGAAGCAGCCAAAAGCACTAATGATATCATCAGGACATGCCGTCAACTATGCTCTAATGCAGAATGATGTGACGCCCGTTGTTTCACCTACCTCTCCGCACGCTCCAAGCTTTCATGTTGTACCTACATAAGTATTAGGTGGAGTTCATTTGCACATTGAATGGGGTGGAATCTTAAATCAGATCACGGATAACTGACTCTTTATCAAACAACCCCCTGGGGATGTTACGCTCCCTAAAATGTAGGAATGTATCTGAATTTAAAAGTTACATTAATCATCTACGGAGTACAGCTTGATAAATCACCTTGCTGCAACATTATAGTTTTGTTTTGTTTGTTTATTGACAAATACTGTATGTAAAATAGGTGCCACATTTGTTCTTTGCAATAATTGAACTTGTACAATTGTAAACATCACGTCAGTTATAGCGTGCTGAGATGCAGCCTGTCCATGTATTTTGTAACTATCTCCATTTTGTCTCAGCAAAACAGTCGAGGTAATTGGATCCCACCCAAATATATGAGGCATCGTTGGAATTGCTATTGTGTCCTCTACTACTGAGCACATGAGGACTTGGTAGAGTAGTTCAGTAGAATGAAAAGATATAGACTAGAGATGCACGGAATGTTAGACCACTGAAGATTTAGGTTGAAAACAACAAAATGCATTTTGGAATTTTAGCCAAAACAAAACAATTAAAACCAAAACACTACATCCAAGAACGTTTTATGTGATAATACAAAACAGCAACCTTTTGAAATTTCATACAAATTCCATACAGACAGGAAAAGGAGTTTGGTGTCACTTGTTAGGACTCTCCCAAGTTAGGTAGACTTGAGAAAAGAGTTAAGAAAAGCTCACTACCAAGCTTCCACTTCTGGAAAGGAGATTGTAGACGAGCCAAAAAAGACCTATCAAGGAAGACAAACATCTGGTCAAAATGAAGAATAAAACTGCCTTTCTTATTTCTAAATATTTTAACATTCACCACAAAAAAAACTGGAGCACATTAAAAGTAGTCCCCTTTAAATAGGCATGAAAATATCAAACAAGATTAATATTCAGAGCTGTAGGATTCTGTTTTATTTCATTTTCATCAATCATTTACAGACCTGTCCAGGACGCTGCTTGTGATGTTACAATCTGTTCTCAAAGTCGATTGGCTGAAGCAAATGGATGTGAATTAAAAAGATTTTGATTTTTTTTTTTTTTTTTTTTCCCCCCAGAGTTTAGTTTTCCCGCCAAGCATTTCTCCAATTTAGTATTTGGTTGTGGCCAAACACTTTTGTGTTTCTGCAACCCCAATATAGACCAAAAACAAATGTCTACTAAAGTGGACACAACAGGAGGCTATGCTCGTAAAATAAAAATACATGTAAAGAAATTCCCATTTCTCAAGTGGAGTGTCTCCCTCCGTGAGTGTTTTGCAAAATGTTTTGTTTAATCCCTTTGAGTTGACACCACCATATCTACGCCTTTGCCCAATAGCTTCCTTTACACTTGCATTATGACTTTGTCCTTTTACTTTGTCACATCCAACTGCTACCAACAAATTCGGCGTGACTGATTCAGCCCGCTGTTTTATTTATTAAATTTGTTCCCTTTTTATCTGCGTATAGCGGATGCTGAAGGGGAATGCGGTTTGTCATGGTGAAGTGCATTAACACTGCCGAGAGAAGCCCATTTTGCTGGAATAATCCAAAGTATTCCAAGACCCCTCCCCCCATTTAGAGAATTTTCAGACTTCTTCATGCAGTCACCCCCAGGAAATAATTGAAAAAAAAATCAACTAATCATGATTCTCCCCTCTTTTTCTCTCTTTCTGTCTGTCTCTTCCTCTCATTCTGCTTGTTTTTGCTGGAAATTGTTGTTTTCAGGTGCCTTGCAGATCGAGAACAGCGAGGAGACAGACCAAGGAAAGTACGAGTGCGTGGCGTCTAATTTGGAAGGCGTCCGCTACTCGTCCCCTGCTAACCT
Source organism: Hippichthys cyanospilos (assembly GCF_059441005.1). Taxonomy (NCBI): domain Eukaryota; kingdom Metazoa; phylum Chordata; class Actinopteri; order Syngnathiformes; family Syngnathidae; genus Hippichthys; species Hippichthys cyanospilos. Next base: position 11,434,140 of record NC_142378.1, on the reverse strand, counting down.
TTATGTGCGAGGTAGGGAGAACACAAGAGTTAGAGCAAAAAAAAAAAAAAAGTAAAATGTCTGCACAGTCTCTTTTTAGTGTCATTACTGTTGAGTTTAACAAATGATAATTGCTTCCCTCCTAGCTCTAGCTCTGTTTTATCCAGCTAGTATAAATATTTTAGCTCTGCTAATATTGCTTCCCCCGTTGTGTAAATGAATGTACACTATAAAAGCCAATTGTGAAATCTACAGTCATTTGACCAACTGATGTTTTTCTGTATTATGATGTAACACTTCATTTTGTCTTCCAATGCCATGCCCAACTCGCTTGGAAGGAAATGCGTAGCGCAAGAAGCCGTATGTCTTTGCTTTATCGGTTGCCACAAAACGTTTAACTGGAATTGTTCACCCAAACAAATGTTTGCCCTCCACCCAACATGTGCAAGTTGCTTAGTTTTTTGTTATTTTCAGGTACTGGAGCACGACGGTAAGTCTGGATTTTGATTGCGTGAAGAGGGATTAGTCATTCCCAATCAAAATCAAAAAAGTAAATGAACGTTTACACAGTAAACACCACTGTTATGTGACCTATCGTTATATGTGGCTAAATTCTTAGAATTTCTTTGTTTTGTTGTCATAATCTCTATATAGCCATACATCCAGTAGTCCTCTTGGTCAGCAAAGGTATAGAAAAGAATCGGTCTCAGAGGGCACATGCGATTTGGACAAAAACTATCATTCCGCCACTAATGTAAAAGGACAATGACTCCCTGTTTAGTGAGGTTTAATAAATTGAAGCAGATGCACTTTCACTATGTATTATTTATATGGCACATATTAAATAAAGATGCCTCAGTGTCTACTCAGTTTGTTCCTTCAGCTGTGTACCAAATAACTTTGTTCCCAATAAATAATGCACTAGTCTGACATTATAAATTGGGTCAGGGCTGTTATTTCTACTTACAATTCCTATTGAATCACTGCAATAGGCAAAAAGCGGTTCATTGAGGTAGCTTTAAGGTGTTCATGCTTTTTAAAATATGATGCTGTCACACTCATCATATAGTAGCCCGTGCAATTATTGGCAAATGGAAATTAAGAGGAAATATGACATAAAATTAATGGGAACGCTTGGTACACTCTTAGAGTTGTTAGACTTGAGAGACAACAAAAAATAGCTTTAAATAATTTCAATTATGACTTGCTCCAACGGCGTGCCTATAGTCTTGCAAGAATCCTAATTATAAAGGTGATGTCACTCTATTCTATGTAATGCACTTGAATGGTGTCAACATTTTGTCTGTTTTAAGTTAACTTTTGTCAATCAATTCTGATACGTGACGTTGACAATGTTTTTGTTCACAAACTGCACATGAGATTAGCAGCTGTAGTAGAGATACATTACAAGCAAAAATATCATTATTCCTCAAATTATTAGTGCAGTCTAAGAATTACGTTCCATCTTTGTGTCAAATGCAAACATTTGATGATGGCGCAACAAACGTATTCCCCGTAATAAAAAAAAAAAGAGAGAATCTGTCTTGAACTGCAGCTTCTAATCTCAGCCCCAAACGTGTGTATTTTATTTTCTATCGTTCATTGGTTTTTCCTTATTTTGTCTTTATTCAACTTCCTTTCTTGCAAAAGTACAATTAGCCATCAGTGGAGCCACTCCTTGTGGCCAGAAGGAGTTTTTGAAAACTTAATGATGCGTACGAGCTCTACTCTAGTGTTGCCTTACCACTTTTTTTTTTCCTTCTAACTGGCAACAATGAATGATCTTGATTGTTTGGGTTTTATTTCTTAAATCTGACATTTATTCAAGGGGGTGGGCAGGCAAGTGTTCTTTCAAAATGGGTGTCACCAGTAGCAGGGACAGTGCGGGAAAAATGAGGGCGAAGGGATTTAAGCAAAGGGAAATGTAGCTGCAGCTAAACACCTTGAGGTGGCTTTTTTTACTCTCTCTGTGTTTCCCCTATTTTTCTCTTCTCCTCATGTCATTGTGTTCTGCATCAACCCCTTTACATCCCTCAGAGCTTCGAGAAGGTTGGTGTGTTTTTTCTTTTTTACTTTAATGAACCCACAATTGAGAAAAAAAAAATCCAAATGTAAAAAAATAATCTACCTAGATTTGCCTATTACATAGCTCAATTAATTTCTAAATTAAATACATGATAATCAGTACTGTAAATCCAAACTGCTACATTAATTTGAAAGAAGTTTTCTTCTATATTGCCAAGGAAGAAATGATGAAATAAAACCTGACTGGTTCGGGTTTTGTTATTTTACTTTTATGTTTGCATTGTGGGGCCTTTTCTCGTTTTGCATCCTCTGGTATTGCTTCTGCACCAAAAGGCTTTCTTGCATGTGTTGTCATGGAAACCCAGCATGTGAAAATAACAGGACATGTTGCACGATGAAAGAATGTAACTGCGCTTGCATGCCTGTCCAGAACCCCTTTGGCCGTCTCAGTCTTTTTTTCTTTCTTTTTTTTTTTTTTAAAGCTTTCTGTGTATTCTTTTCCATTTTATCCTTTCCTTGGTTTTTGAAGTCTTTTCCCCAAACAACGTGTTTTGGCTTTCCCTTGGTTCTTGTATTTTATGTTGTGATTATTGTGTGTATGTCTGTTTTCCTTTTTTCCGTTCTATTTCATAATGTCATTTTCTGTTTTGAAAATTTCCATTTTCTTATTTTTTCCTTTTTTTCTCGTCTGACGGTTTTGCTCTTCCTTTTCCCAATGATGCTGCTCTGCTTCTTGACTTTTGCAATGCATATGGAAATGCAGAATGAAAGTGTGTTTACAGCCAGCATTTCTGTCATCTTGTTTGGATCCTTTCCTGAAAAGAAATTGTGACTTGAGTGGGCATCATGATGACTGCAATTAAGGAGGCCATCATGTGAATTGATAGGAATGTCAATTTAAAGTCATTTCCAAAATTATTATGTGTGTGTTTTTTTTTAATTAAAAAATGTCTCCATTATTTTTGTGGGAGAAAGCCAGCAATCGCATAAAAGCCACTTTATATTTGTTTTAACTTGATCTGAATTGGATGCATCTACTCACCCTGGATAATACTGCGTATAAAACTATGGAGCACACAATTGGAAAGCTACACTGGGCCAGCCCAGTTGCAAAGAAATACAACGATGAAAATAATTGTTTTTCATAGGTGATAAGGCATGACTAGAAGTCAATCTTTAGATCAGTTAAGAAGCAACACAATTGTATTGGTAAAAGGCAAAATGTTAGTTTTTTTTTTTTTTTTTTAACCTTCAAGTATTTTTAAACCATTTACGTTAGCCAAAAATATCTTTCTCATTTTTGCTGTGCTATCCTGGTGCTATTGTCTGTGCCGATTTGTATCTCTGCCTTTAAAAACGGAGTAATATAAAACCAAAGTAGGAATCACAGATTTAAGAAATCCTATTGCACATTCTAAACTAATATTTGATATTTTTCTCCCAGGACTGGGCTGGAACTAAAGATTAATTCAATTAATCTGTTGATTGTTCTAATTAATGAATCTGATTTAAATTAAAAATAAAATTTTCTCACATTCCTTTATTAAAAACAGGTCATTATGTCAAAATGACAGTGCACAAAATGCACAAAAATGAATTATTGAAGTTTTATCTGGGCCATAATGTCTGAAAAAAGGCAAAAATATTGATCATTATTTTCCATTGTAAGATGAATGTCGTCGAGGTCTACAGAAAATAAATACTTTTGTGAAGCTGGAATTTTGACCGTTTCAATCATTTTGGGATTTAAAAAAAAATTAAACAATTAATCCATTAAAAATATTTATCCTTTTGATTTATTGAGTAATTGTTACACATCTAATTGCATGTTTGGTAAACACAAGCCTTGGGTGATTAGCCAACAAATTCAGCATTATATACATGCAAACTAAGTGATATTATTCTTCTAATTAATTACTGGAATGAAAAGTGCTCCCATGTCCTAATCTCGCAGCTATTCTTGGCCTTCAATTCCATAAAAAAAATATTTCCACCAACTCGCTGAAAAGACTTGTTTGCAAACGGTTAAGTCTCCTTTGAAGGACACCAAGAAATAAAACCGCCATCACAAACCCCGGCAAAATCCCACTCCAAAAATAGAGGATTTAAAAAAAAAAAAAAAAGCATGACAAACCATGGCAAAATCCCACTCCAAGAATAGAGGACAAAAAAAAACCCTTTTGACATGTAGCGGCTGTGACTTTTATGTCAAAATGATGACACTGATGCAGAAAGACTGTGCTGTTATGTACGCATGTGCATGTGTGCCCTCCTCTAATGATATGTGCTTGGTTCGCAATATGCTTGCATGTCTAGCTATGTATCCGTGTGTGACGTTGGGAAAGAAAGCTAGATTACACCTTAAATTCTCAATGGTCAATGGAAGCAAAAAATTCTGCCTTTTCCAGTCAATATTTGTAGCCCACCCTCATAAACGCCTGTGTATTAAATACTAAGTGAACAGATACATGAATGCAATAAATGACAACACTGAGGGGTTAACCTCATGGGGACATGTTTGAAGGGCAACTGGCAGCTTGTCTTTTCAAATATTAAAAAAAAAAAAAGTTGATAAACGACAAATCTCTTACATTCAAACACCTCTGCATTGATTGCTGCCGCATTTCTTTGGGTGATAATTTGCATTTTGATGAGCTACCCATAGACCCTCTTTAGCATGAGCACAGCCAATGTATTAATACAGGCTGACCCCTGCAGCTTCTATGTAAATGTTGTAGACTTCGCCCAGAAAGCGTAAAAAACGGATCTCCATATGATGCCTGTGTCCTCGGGCAGCAAGAGGGTGTAATCTCAGCTTCAAGGTGACACTAAAGGCTGCACATTATTTTGGCTTCCTCCTTCATTTAAGGGCAGCAAAATCTGCCCTACCAAAATGGCCAATAATGTCCACCTCTGTTTTTTGTTTGTTTTTTTTTGTTTGTTTGTTTTTTCGGCACAATTCCCTCCACAACACCACCCACTTTTAAAATTAGTGGAGTACTCTGGCGTTCTCTCTCGACTGCTTTTCACCTCGTTCACTGTAAGTCTTTTTGTCTTTCTCTCCACATTGGGGCTTGAAACAAGATCATGTGTCCAAATAGAAAAATAAATAATATGCTTGTTGTATTTTCCTCTGAATTCCAAATGGGCCGGCTGGGCTCCTGGGCTCTGTGAATGAGAGGCCTGTCCATACCAATGATTCTTTTTTTTTTTCCCTAACTCTGAACTGCTAACCAGGCAGTCTACCAAGTGTGTTCCTCTTTGGGAAGAGGTGGTGTTGCTTCACAGTTCAAATAGCTCCTCTAATGTTGCTTTTTTTCCGCTTCAAGCATTATGTATGTTGACCGCAGAGCAACACCGTGCATTTCAAGAGAGGGTAATCCATACGTGGATCTGTCTGCTTCCCCAAGTAGAGGGTTTTACTAATATGGGGCATATGTTAACTGCCATTTAAAAAATTGCGCTGTGTTGACGAGACTTTGCTTTAATACACTAACCCTAACCCTACATACACGTTAATACTGATCCCATCTGACAACAGGAAAGGATATGCTTTTAAATTGGTGATGGTTTATTTCTCCACTTTTCAGATGTACAGTATAGTATGTTCATGTTCGGGTAGCAAATGTTTAGAGACAGCCTCATTCACTCAGTAGCTCCCAGTCCATTTGACCTACCTGAGCCCCTGGGAGAGAAGCGCACGATCAGACACATTTCGATCAAGCCTGCCTGCAGAAAACAGACCAATTGTTCTATGTTACGGTTAGCATCAAAGACCAAATTAATAATAACTCTTACTGAGTTAAAAAAAATAGTTTTGATGTATGATAATATTATGCACAGGTACTGTCTACGGAACTGTGCGGACTTAGTTCTTGTTGTGGTTTTGTTCATTTTAATTTGTCACCCATCATTTGTCAGTTTGTCTGAAATAGTCCTGTATTTGGGTAGTGATGGCATGCTTGGAAGGGCTTGGCGTGACATTTTTCGATTGTCCTAGTTCTCGGGTGTTAGCCCAAGTGGATGGGGGCACACCTGTATGTCACTCTTGCCACACCCATGCATGTCTGTGTGATGAATGGGCTGCCCTTTCACCTTTGTTTTCAAGGCATTGTTATTGGTAAATTTGAATGCAGAGATATGTATAATGCCACTATATGGTGAACGTCTTAATCTAATTTCACCCAACTGAACTATTTTAAAACATTTGTGTGGACTAAGTAAATAAAAGTCTAAACTTTTGGCCATTTTTAAATATGCTTCAAATGTGCATTTCCTCAAAGGTCACATAAACGTCTTAATTGCAAAATACTGCCCATGATAGCAAATTTAGGAAACGAGATAAAAATGAGAATTTAGTAGAATAATGTGTTTGATCAGCCTTTTTTAAATTAAATAAATAAACTCATGTTAATGTCAAAAATCACATTCTGGCATGTTAAATATTGAAAGGCTATCCCAAATGACTGTACATTGATGCCAGCCTCCCTTTCGTAATGAAACAACCTAAAGATGAAATGCTCATCAGTGCAAAGTTGTTCACAATATCTGCACAGTGTTTTCTGAGATTAAAATCAGCCATCACTAACTCTGTAATTTAAAAGTATTCTTAAGTGGTTTTAATAGGCCATTCAATCCCCACCCTCATACCCAAAACAATTCCTACAACCTGAGAGTTCCATAGTAGCATTTGCACGCTTAGGTGCGATGCTTAAGACTGTCTTCGTGTAGTTAACTCTTGCTTTGAAGCCCCAGTGTGTGAGACCTTCAAACCCTCTTTAAACCATGGTCTGTCCTTTGCTTTGGTTTGGAATCACAGTCTCTTTTTTCTATCTCCTCACTTATGCCCTCCTCCTCCCTCCCTTTCTATAATAACCCTGGCCTAATCCTTATGCGTACTGTACAGTATGTCTGTATGTCCACCAGTCTACCTGCTTTTCAACGTCTGTCTCTGTGTGCCGTCTTGCTGCTCAAGTTTGTTTAGTTCCGCTTTGCTTTTTGTCCTGTCTTTTCTGTCTTGTCTCTGTCTCAGCTTTTTTTGTTTAGTTCATCATTTTTTACTCTTACATTTGTACAGAATTCCTTCACTCTGAATTTCTTGGCATCCCAACAAACGTGGACGTACAGTAACACATGTTAAAAATGAAGATCGTCAAATTTTGTAGACTCACATTAACATTAACTGTTGTCGGAGGTTTCGTTTTGATGTTAAGTCCGAAATTAGTTAGCTTTCTGTTTAGATCCTCTTAAAATATTAATTCAGGGATGTACCAAAAATGAACTCTCTCTGGCTAAGCAGAATGAGCTGCTGAACCACCTGGCATGTGCGAAGATAATCCTCCCATGTGTTCAAATATTTTAGGAATGGTACTTACTTGGACCTTTTATAGAGCAATATGCGAACATTAGTAAAGGCAATTATCTCACCTCAACACTTGTTGCTCCCAATGTGCTAGTTAACAACAGAGAAAACCATGCTTGGTATACACTCAATCGTCTTTTGTAAACAGCTACATGACTATTTTGTGTCTCTATCAAGTGTTTATTGGGATGCCTATCATGAACATAATTTATATTCTACAATTGCATTTTACGCCTCATACTTCTAATGACACGGAAATACAAATACTGTACCATCTGTGTGTACTATTTACTACATACACACCGTGATTTTTTTTTTTTATCATATGCATCAAGGCTCATCCTTCATTAACTTGTGTCTTCATTACTCCTTCTTGTTTCTGTTAGTTCTCAGTCTGCCCTTCATCAACATTTCCTCTCTCTCAACTTTTTTCCCTCCTCTGGATTTCTACTCCCTGTGGATCCAGTTTTGTTTCTTGACTCCAACACTGTGATAGTAGAATCTCTTGCCACAACAACTCTAGTTGTTTAATACGTACTTGTAGGCACACACCTTGTTACTTCTATTGTTGTTTTGTGTTAACTGGGACTGCGATGTGACAATGTGCCAACATCACATTCTGTCACATTTGCTGATTAAAAAAAAAAAAAAAAGTTTACATACTATTGAAGTGGGTTACTCCCCCCTTACCCTTCTCCAAACCTCCCCACTCTCCTCTTCCTCTGTTAACTCTTTGCTCCTCTGTTTCCCTTTCGTTCTATCCACCTCTCTAATGCTTTATCCTCTATCTCGTATCTATTCCTTGCTCTCCAATCGTCTTTTGTCTGGGCATGCTAGCGACCCTTCAGTTATATTCCTCTATGCATTTTATCTCAATTTTTATATCTGATTTTCTTATCATTTATCCTTAGTTTACCTCAATCTATTTATGCATGCTGTCTGTGAAACTGATAGCTGCATCTATCAATGGAACCGTGTCAGATCTTAATAAGGCTTTGTCCAGTGGATCTACCCTAAACCACAAAAATCTGATTAAAGTTTCTCATCTTTAAGGTTTCTAGGTAGATGTGGGAGATGAGTGACAATCAGTGTTAGAATATGTTTAGCTGCCCGGTCCCCAGTAACCCTACACTTCCTGTTCTATGGGTGAAGCCTCTAATGGCTGACTCCCTCTGAGGCAGAGTGCCTGAGTGGACAGGAAGTACAAGGTTGCCATCTCGGCCTTTTTGATAGTACTATCACAAGGCCTATTTCTTCTCACTTTTATAGGCAGTAATCATGTTACGCTGTAGTTGGTTCTGAACAGTATTCAGCTCCAAAGATGAGAAACTCGTAATAGATTTTTGTGTCTATAATTGTGCTGTGATGGGTCAAATATTGGTCAATGGAACCTTGTTGCTATGAATCGTTGCTTTCTTGTTAATCTATATTGTTGTTGAAGCAATTCTGTTAGTTTAGTTCCTTCTCCTTATTTGTATATTTTTAAGTTTTTGAAAAGTCTTTTTGTTTTGTGTTTCGTTTCCATTACAATGTTAAACTTTTTTGTGTTAAATACCTCTACGGGAAGGGTCCATTTTCATCTATCTATGTTGTTACTTCTCTTTCTGCTTTGACTCTCTTTGCCCTCTTTGTCATCCTCTCCCTTCTTCATGCCTTCTCCCAGTCCGGCGGGTGCCTCCTCGCTTCTCCATTCCACCAACGAGTCAAGAAATTATGCCTGGTGGGAGTGTGAACATAACATGTGTGGCGGTGGGGTCTCCCATGCCTTACGTCAAGTGGATGTTAAATTCTGAGGACTTGACGCCAGAGGATGAGATGCCTGTGGGTAGGAATGTTCTTGAACTGAGCAGCGTCCGTGAATCGGCCAACTACACCTGTGTGGCCATGAGCAGCCTTGGCATCATTGAAGCTGTGGCGCAGATCACTGTCAAATGTAAGCGATAACGCTGACAGAGAATGGAACATCAGCTCTTCATGAATAATGTATAGAGATGCAGTATGTGCTTTTATTGAAGGATTTTTTTTTTTAATTCCCCTTCTGGTATCTTAATAATAACACACTCTTCTTGCAGTTTTTTTTTTCATTAATCACTAACAGCCTTTTGTCCTGTCACCATAACAGCTCTTCCGAAGCCTCCAGGTACTCCTGTGGTTACTGAAACCACTGCCACTAGTGTGACTATCACCTGGGACTCCGGCAACCCTGATCCAGTAACCTACTATATTATCCAGTATCGTGCTAAATCCCCAGAAAGCAAGTATGAGACAGTGGATGACATTACCACCACACGTTATAGCATTGGTGGACTCTACCCAAACACGGAGTATGAAATTCGTGTCTCGGCCGTCAACACAATTGGCCAGGGTCCTCCCAGTGAGCCCGTGGAAACCAGAACTGGTGAACAAGCCCCTGCCAGTCCACCTCGTAACATTCAAGCCCAGATTATATCGCAAAACACCATGATGGTACGCTGGGAAGACCCAGAGGAACCAAATGGACAGATTAAGGGCTATCGAGTTTACTACACCATGGATGACTCCCAGCCGATGAGCCTCTGGCAGATTCATAATGTCCAGGACAGCATTATCACCACGATTCAGAGCCTGGTTCCTCAAGAGACCTATACCATCAAAGTCCTAGCCTTTACCTCAGTAGGCGACGGACCCTTCTCAGAACCAATCCATGTTAAAGTGCTGCAAGGAGGTAAGATATTAAGGTTTACATTTTACGAGCTGATTACCGTGGTAGGAAAATGTTGTTGTTGTTTGTGGTGCTGTTGTTTGTAATTTACCTATCCAATGTTTGGTAAATTCCGGTTCACAATAATAGAAGGAAACAAGTATAACATACAGTACATATATACAGGCTTGGAGTGAGTATTCTGGACTTTCTGTCAAATTCCCAACGGGCCAGGCTGCAATATAGGCTGTTCATGTCTCTATCCTAGTCCATCCATTAGTTTCCTCCATTACGCATAAGTTCCTTCTGGCCCGCATGTCCATTTTAAAATCAGCAAGTATAATACATATATGACACTTGAATCTGACTATCACTTTGTCGTGCAAATATGTGAACGATGCCTCAGGCAGGCCATTACATTATTTATAGAATTGACTGCCTACATTTATTACTAAGGTTAGTCATAGTTTAAGACACATTATAATTCTATTACTCTCTGTCTGTACAAAGTAAATTAAAGATGTGTAACGATCACAAATGTACTTGTAACGGCAATTAAGCATCACGGGGAAGCCTACTCTAATTACTATTGTCTTGTGGTCATCCATTTTTTATTTATTTATTTATTTTTTGATACAGTAATAAATGTAAACTTGTATAGCTTCATTAAAATGTGATCAACAGTGGGCTGGTCTGAGCCCTAAAACTCAATGACTGAAAATGCATCCCAAAACATCCATCCAAATCTTTGTTTCAGTTCCTGGCCAGCCATCTAAATTTCAAGTTGGGAGTGTATCGGACACCAGCATTGAACTGACCTGGGAACCAGCTTTTGACAAAGAAGGAATTATAAGTTATGAGCTTCGCTACACGGAGGGGAGTTTTGGCTCTCAGGTAAGTACTTCTGTGATGCAGGCATCACGCAGAGGTGGGCGTGTCACTAAAGTCTGCTCATTTGCCTGTCGTCAGTGGCATTTGTCCGTCATTATTTTAAACAGAAGCAAACTGTAATAGTCTGTCTGTCCTCTTTATTTTAACCGTGCTTTCATTGTTGCTGAATTACATTTCGTCCGCACCACTTAATAACCAACAGATCTTAGTATTATTATTATTGTTCTACTATTACTCCCTACATTACACACATTCACAGCACGACCAGTGTACCCACTCCAGTAAAGAACCATGGTAAATACCTTGAAAACTAAAAAAAAGTTAATCTGTAGTATTTACAATCAATATTTACTATCATCTCTCGGTCTCACTCAAAGAATAGACAAAACAGACCTTGTAGCCCATCCATCCGTTTATTTTCTATAGCCGCTTCACTTCAGAAGGGTCGCAGGTTTGCTGGTGCCTTTTCCAGGTTTGCTGGTACCTTTGGCAGTAGGCAGGGAACACCTGAACTGTTTGCCAGTTAGTTGCAGGGCACACAGACAAACAACCATTCACGCAATACCCAATCAAACCTCAGGACAATTTCGTATGTCCAATACACCTGCCATAAATGTTTTTTTTTTTTTTTAATTTGGAGAGTGGGAGGAAGCCAAAGTGCCCAGAGAGAACCCACGCAGGCCTGGGGAGAACATGCAAACTCCACACAGGCGGATTTGAATTTTTCACTAGCTATTCTTGAAAAAGTCATTTCATCAGAAGACATAACTGTAAACGTTTACATGCAAATAGCTCCATATACATAGAACACTGCTCAAAGATTGTGGATTTGTGTTGTCATGGCAACTTGTCAACGGTAATATGAACGGCAGCGCATCTGCAAAGCTGTGATTGACATCAATTTAATCCCACTTGAAACATAACGCATCAAGTGGACATTTGTGGTAATAGTAATAATTCTAACGCACAGACAATGCATTTGTGCCTCTGCGCTGGTTCCATCTCCAATCACAAGCGGATAACAGAGCAGAGATCCAATTGAAAACTACGCCACTTACTCTCACAGACTCTTGCAGCCCCAGCAAACAAACATGCGATACAAAGGTGCGATTCTCCATCTATGGTCAGCAGGAATGGTCACGCCAGTAATGACACAATGCCCACCTCTGGAATTTAAATTGTACTTATTCCATCTTTGATAATCATAGCAACGATAATAATGGATAGAAATTTGTTTTTCAATTCTCATAGACTAAAAAAACATTTGGGCCAACATCTTCATATGTTGTGGAAGGTCTCCGCCCAAACACGGAGTATCACTTCTCCCTGGCAGCTGTCTCTAACAAAGGCATTGGAGCCTTCACCAATGACATGTCACAGAAGACCTTGCAAGCCAGTATGTAGCTTTTTCTCAGTCTTTTTTGCCATATTTTGCCTTCTTAACCAAAGATTTGTTTTTTTGCAAGAAACCACCACTCGGCATTGTAAATATTCCTTTCTCTGGTGATGAATTCTGCATCAACTTTGAAGAGTTTTCATTTTTGACATAACAGGATTCAAAGCTGTTTTTTATGAACTTGTTTTTGAGTTTGACTTTTTTCTCTGTTTATTTTCTTACATACAATTAGATGTACGTTAGAAGTTGATACATTTGGTTGAAATTTGACTTTAGACTGCCTTGCAACTTTTCCAGTCTGAATTATCTTACTGGATAACATGGCTGTGGTTCCAGATGTATAATAGTCTGCTACACACTTAATCAATATGTGTACTTACCTATTCCAGTTGTGTTACTAGTTTCCTCTTTTGTTTCTTTGCTTTTTTTTTTTTTTTTATGAGCAAGTGCACTTCGATTCACATCATGAAGACACAAAAAATGTAAACTCTGCTCTGAATCCACCAAGGTTCTCTTATGAACTAGGTCACATCTGGGAATGATATCTGAGAGTGGTCATCAAAAACAACTGTCCTCCAAATGTATGAATGCTGAATTTGTGTTTATTCATAATAGAAGAAAATACTATAGCACTAAGAACAGACGCTAGGTTCAGGACAATTGTGAACATAGCCAATTGATTTCTAGTGATCTGTAACCTGACCAGTAGATTATAAAACATGTTTTTTTAAATAGGCTTTTATTTCTAGTTTGCTTTGCTTGAATTCATTTTTTCCTGGTCCTTGTTTGTTTGTTTGTTTTTTTAATATAATCCACTTTAAAATGGTAATATGAATACAGTACTTTGAATATCAACCTAAGGACAAAATATCCTGACACCTTGGTTATGTCATGTTAAAAGGTATCTACTGTTGATATTCTTTGACATTTTCAAGATAGACAGACAGACAGACACTCCACAAAACAAAATAGCTACAAATGCCCACTTCCCACTGAAAATGATGCCCCGATGTCTTTCTAACGCTATTTCTGTTACTAAGATTACTGGTACATAGGAGAGCCATGGTGAAAGAGCAGACATCCTTTAACACATTTTCTGTTTCTACCAGTGCAACTTGTTGGCTGCCCCTCACTCCAAAATCTGGGCACCGGGACTTTGAAGCAACCACTCCACTATTCTTTTTGCGTTTGTTTAATTTCTGAGCAGCAGAGCTACACAGACAGTGCAGCTTCACTGTGGAGAGTGGCAGTTGCATGCAACACTCACTCCTACCCCCGGGGGTGCTATTATGAATCAATCATTGCATTGTTGATCGGTCCAGGCATGGAAATACACTTTCTTCTTCCAGCTCCATCCGTCACTTGATGTCTCTTGGGTGTCTTTTGTCCATCGTCACCTGTCACTGTGTTTGCTATTTCCCCAGCTGCGTTATTTTATTTCTTGAAAGATAAAAAGCAACCACATTGGACTGGATATACACTTCATCCTACATCAGCATATTCAGAATCCCACGCCTACCTCCCCTGCTCCTTTCTTTCTTTGCCACTTGTTCCACCGTGCAAAGGAACATAAGCTCTCCTTGGAATGGCCTTGCTCACACTGTGTCCCCTCCCTCGTATTTTGGGTTTTTTAAAAGTTTTGTTAGCCATTTCAGTTACTTTGCGTTACTTTGTGAGTTATGAAAATGGATATTAGTTTGACTTTGTGTCAAACTGTAGCCTGCTGCTTTTTGTTTTGTTTTGCTTTTTAGTTAAGACTACCACAGCCAGCTGCAAGTATAGTGCCAAATACAAGCTGAAAGTTTACCATACAAAGGTCCAAACCAGGATTTTAGAAAAGGGGCTTTCCTCTCTACATTATTGGAGATCGAAAGGATAACTGTCATGTTCATAGGAGTGTCGGTCCATATTTGAAGTGTTTCTTTTCTACTCTCCTAGATTTGCATAACATTTCCGTGCTCATTTCTCCTAGTTCTCCTCTCTACATTTTCTATCCATTCTACTTATACGGTGCTGCCTTTTGCCCGTGAACTCTCTCAGGAAATATTGTTTAAGGGGCGAATGTGGGAGTCAACACTCTGCTCTCAAGGGATTCACGTTGGGATCATACTGTGTAGGTCAGAGCAATCACAGTCTAAGACAGAAACATATAAGTGCCAACATATTAAATCTTTTGGATGCCAGAAGGTAAGTGAATTTGTGGTGGTAGGAATTCAGTCTGCCGTTCTCAAAAAACCTCCCAGGGATGACTGGTGGTTAATTTGCTTTTAACACCTCACAGTAAGTTTCCCATTTTAGCAGTACCTCACTGGTATGTTAAATCGTATTATGCTGACATCACTGCTAATTGGCTTCCCATTAACATCGGAACATCTTCGCATCCAATCTCAAAAGAGGAAACGCAGTGATGCCATCTACATTTTTCATGCTTAAACTAGTGATGTTGAATGCAACGCTGAAAAAAAAAGGTGTTGTACTCCTAAGACAGACTGAAATTCTTCACCTCTAATAAAAAAGACAGACTCGTCAAAATTCATTGTCCAATATATGTTATATGAATACAAAATAGCTGCATATTTTTAATGTTCATGCTCAGTGCAAGCGGCATCACCCAAGGCTGTTATCATGGGGGCCACTTTGTCGAGTGTATGCAGTTCTAAATTATGTTGTTAATTTCCTTTTAACATTTCAATGCAATTAGTATCTTTTGGTCCATTGTTGTTGTCAATCAAAGTGAATAAAATAGATCTGCCGTTATTGACAATAGTGTCCCTCATTCAGAAGCAGCAGGAACTCTTGGGTTAAGGTGTCATAGTAAGGCTAAATCCTAAGCCTATTTATTGTGAGACTGTTCAGACGAGGCTGGATTGGGTCCACAATTTGAGAAGCGGGCAGGCTCCCAGCATCCCTCGTGCTCATACCCACTTTTAAGACATGGTAATAGGGCATGAGTTGGATCCTGGGAGAAGGTGTTAGAGGACTGCAGGGCCACAAAGTCAAAGATAGGAATCCCATTTCATAGCTTCAGAATTAATTTCATGCTTTGCTACGAGCTCTGACCAATCTCCTTGGATTGTTAGGCTTTATACGTTTAGATTATACCTCGGAACTGCCAGTAGCCAGTCGAGCTGTCTCTCAAATTAAAGCAGTGGGTTCTAAATCCTCTGTATTTAGCCAAACAAGCCGTTTAGCCTTTCCACTTACTGTAATTATGCGAGCTTTTTAAATGTATTGGAGCATTTGTTTTAAATGCAGCATGGACATTTGGAATCAAGGAAGATTAATTTTATAATGATCCACAAATGTGACCATCCTTCTCATTGACGCCGTTGATGAGAAGACATTTGTAATGCAGGCTGTGGGATGTGCTTTTTCACCGATTGCAAATGTTTTTGGTTATTTGTGGTGCATCCAATACTGGCCTGGCTAACTGAAGTGTTAAACTGGAAATACACAATGCAAATTAAGCCAGTTTCAGGCCTGGTTCAGAGAGGGCCAATTCAATTTTGGATCAGCCTGACAGGCTGGAGGTGGTTGAGGAATAGGGATCTGATTGGCAGCTCCCAAACGGTAATATGAAGATTGCATGAATCACTTATGGAATTCAATTTGACCAAATTCCAAGTTCAGAATAGATTTTCTGAATGCCATTTATTTAGCATCCTGAATTCACAGACAGTTGCGACTTGTTTGATAGTCATCGTTAATTTGAAAACTAGAAAAATACATACAGTTCTAAGATGGAAGAGCTGCTACAAAATCATTCAGTGAGTATTGTCTCCTAAATTGTCTGTATTGCGTGACCAATACACAAAGTGTTCAAACTGCACAATTCTAATAATGTACAACACATTCTCGAGTTCAGCTACTTTGATTTGATTTGGTCATTTGTGTCAATTTCAAATAGAAAAATTGGAATGCAGACATTGCAAGATATTTTATTTGACATAGAACTTGCTGAGAAATTTCAAAGGACCTTCAAGCGTAGCATAGTTGGAGGTTCTTGTATAATTCTAGAATCCATAATCTGATCTTGTTGGTCTTGTTCACGGGTAATGCACTTTATTAAAGCTCTGCCACAGCTAGTCTTAAACCATCATCTGCCTGGAGGAGGTCTGTCCCCAGCGATAGCCTGTGCTCTGTCACTTTCACAGGCCCTTTACTACATCACAAAGACTGAAGACTGAGCAATCATTGTTGACGTGGAGAGTTTTGCAAATACAACAAAAGTGGCTGAAATAAGCTGAAAGGCTCCAAATCCCGTAAAACCGAAAGGAAATAAGCCCATTGGACACAGAAAAAGGATTGCGAGGTCTTGACCTATTTGTTGTCTACCTCGAGGCTCTCTCTGATTGGCAAAAACCTCTGGTGGTTTCATGAATTTGTTATAGGTTGTTTGCAAAACTAGTAGGTAGTAGAAATAGCTTGCAAAAACTGACAGTGAGGGCGTGTACAGTATCTTGAAACCTGAATGACAAAATACTGTACCATTTACACTGCAACTCGTACAAGGCTTTTTTCTCCTTTGCTTGTGTCATCTTAGCTAACCTTACAACCCACCAAGTTTTGTAAGCACATGATATGAAATGGGATTCATTTAAACAAAGCGCATGAGCGTTTGTGTTGTGCGCCCTCCAATTCCCATAGAAGCCTACAGCCTCCCCTCTCACAGTCTTGTGGATCCTCCTGCCCAAACAGACATTTAAGTGGCCCTGGCTAAAGCAAAGTGATGAAATCATGAAACTCTACAGTGAGTCCAAAGTATAGTCTATGTCCTCAAAGTCAAAATTGAAGGGGCTAAACATGAATCAAAAGATTTGGATGTTTGTCCCTCTAACTGTATTGACTAAAGAGAAGCACTTGCTTTAGCCCAGGGCTAATGGTAAGAAAGTCTTTCAAATGTAGAGTTTATGGGAGCCAGGTACGTATAATGCAGACCATTTTTGTGATTATTTATTTATTCATTTATTTCTTTATTGTCTGATTGTGAAGAGTATTCTGTTTATCCCATGTTTTTTTTATTATGAATTCTTATTTTGACATAACTGTTATGTTTCTTTTGAGTGACATGGATTGCATTGAAATTAATTTCCCACTATTCCTCTTATGTTCATATTTATTCCATTCGAGTTTTTGTGAGCAGAATGACCAGTTCTGCTTGTATTTATCTCATGTGTTGGCAGTTGTGCTATTTTTACATTGAGTGTAATAATGAACTATGCTTCATACAGTAAAAGAAGTGGCAAATTGCTACACAAAGCATTAGGGCAGCACATAGAAAATGCCCTTACGTTCATATAATTCCAAAATTTTCAAATATTTTTTCCCTTCAAGGCATGTTGCGTGACCAATCACAAGATTTTTTATTAATTCTTGCTACCGATTATGGACCGATGTTTCCATTACTGACAACAATCACACCTGACAATGGGTTGACAGTAGACAGTAGACTAGAATTTGGACCAGCTAATAGAAGGTCTAAGGTGTAGTTAGTGTAACAGGATTTTGATGAATTTGATTAAGGCATGTTGCCCACTCCACAGTGGATACATATATATATATATATATATATATATATATATATATATATATATATATATATATATATATATATATATATATATATATATATATATAAAATGCAATAATTATACATTTAAATGGTACTTCTAGCATCTTGATTCATTATTACACCAAACGTTCTTGTCATTGCCCGTTTTTGTTCATGTTTGCTTGATTTGATTGTTTTTTTTTTTTTTATCCAAACTTAACATCCTTGTTTGTTCCTTCAATTCTGTTAGTTTAAATTATTCATATTGTTTTATGAACCTAATTTCAAATTTTCCTTTTATCATTTTCTTTATCTCTCCCATCTTTTGTATTTTTCGTTTTTCACCCCACCCTTCCTTTTGACCCATCCTGCTGGTCCTCTACCCCTTCTTTCTTTCCCCTTTGCCCTCTCTCTGTCCTGTCCGCCTCACCAGAGCCCTCAGCCCCCCCTCAAGATATTAAGTGCAGCAGCACCAGCTCCACCACATTGCTGGTAAGTTGGCACCCCCCGCCAATGAAGAGTCAGAATGGTCTCCTGGCGGGGTATAGGGTGCACTACCAGATGGTGGAACAGTCAGAGGTCATCGACGATGTGGAGTCAATAGAGGAGTCCACCGTGCCTGCTACCGAAAAGCAGGTGCTACTGCAGCGGTTGGAAAAATGGACCAAGTATCGCATCACTGTGTCTGCTTTCACGGTTGTTGGGCCGGGCCCTGAAAGCGAGCCGTTAATCTGCCGGACCGATGAAGACGGTACATAAATGTCTGCCTCGTAGTACACATGCATTTGTTTTGTTTGTTTGCTTTTGCTGAGCATTCACAGAAATGTTGATAGTGAATAGGAAAAGAAATGACGAATTGGATAACATATTACCATTGCTTCAGTGCGAAGTGATCTAATTACATTACACATTCGCACATTTTTTAGATGGCTTACCCTCACTAGCAAAAGGGTCGCAGTTGTGCAGGGGTCTATCCAGCTGACACATGCAAAATCACATTCATACCTCAAGACATTTTAGAATGAAGCTAACATGAATATTTGGGGAATTTATTCACGTGATCTATTTGCAATGAGTATGTTGCTTTTAAAATATTGAAACTAATTTACTGTATAATAGTTCTACCAAACGTGCCTGTATCCGTATCCGTCTTTTTTTTTTTTAAAACAGAATCACATTGCACTGCTAAGCCATATCTGTCTACATACAGTGCATGATTGGAATAGTAAGCAATAAAATGTAAATGTAGTGAAAAATACTTTTCTCATTCACAATTTTTACTCCCATGAACTCTTGATATTGAGTGATGTGACTTAAAGTAAATACGGTTTGCAAATCGCATGTTATGCTCAATTGTATTGGCAAACATCTTTAATCCTTTGGTAAACAACATAAGCGAGTTGCACCCTGGCTGATTTAGTTGCCTTTTCAGCAAATTAGTTTCATTATTCAATATGCAAGAAATTCCTTGGTTAGGTTTTGTTTGCAATAGAATACATGATATGTCAAGTCATGTTACAGTATTTTGTGCATGGATGAGATTAGGATATATTTAAGGTAAATCTATTTTCTACTTTTTTTTTTTTTTTCAATTACGATTTCACTGTCAAGGAATAAAACAACCTGCATGTATTGTAAAAGATAGCTGCAATATACTAGTTTGGCATTCTTGAGTCCTTGAGAAATATTGATTTATTTTCTTTCTAATCAAAACAATAATAATAATAATAAAATAATAAAATTATATTTATGGGGTTATAACGTACAGAATAGTATACGATGTAAACAGCAATACATCAACTGTAGCTCAGATTTTGGAGTCAATGTCATGGTCTTTGTGAGCTATGGGCATAAAACTGTGCTTGTCATTATAGAGACTTATCATGATATAAAGTGGATGAAAGCAGTCAGAAGAAAGCATAGAAAGCAGAGAATATACTACTAAATGAAAGTTAGGTTAGGACACACTTAATCAGGCCTGAACCTAGAGGGGGCCTAAAATACGATATGCTAAATATTGCTACCCATAAACTCTACACTAACTTCAATGCATAGCACCTTATTCATGTACAGCATGTAGTGTGGTCAGTGGTGTAGTGTTTTTTTAGTTACAGTTCCTTTTTTGTGGTCATTTTATACACATGTAAAGTAGTTACCCTTTACTCAGGCTTCATCGTTCACTCAGACTTCCAAGTTCCAAGTTGCTTTTTTTTTATTTGCATTAAATACAAACGTTGGAAATGTTCATAACAAAATTTATTGGCTCAACTTGATCTCTTGAGTGATTTTTGGTAACTTGCCTTCAAAATAAAAACATTAAGATAATGATCTCCAGTGATCTCCAGCCATCATATATTATGTGTGCAATAACGAAATAAATTGGACTTGTGTTGTGCATTAGAAGAGGTATGCCTATCAAAATATTACTTTCTGCACATTATAATAATCTCCTGTGAAGGAGAAGTTGAAGTTAATGTGTATGTTAATGTGTGTGTATGTTACAAATTAAGCTAATATGTGGTGTGCAAATGTAATGAGTGAAACAAGTAAATTGTCAGTTGGAACCTAAATGGCAGAAGCTGCAGTTCAACTATACAACCCAAAATGAATAAATGCCTCGATGTGAGCCTGTCGCAGCACATGAGAATCATAGACAGATGGCTGGCATTGGCAGCTCCAAAATCCCTTCCACTTCTATTACCACAGCATTTTGAGCCTTCTGTACACCACTGATATAGCTGAAACTTTAGACACGCTTATATTGGTTTCAAATACAAGCATTAGTAAGTAGAGAGGATAAGGACCGCAACGTATGCAAAAAATAAAAACAACTCATTGTCAATGTTATTGTAAATACATTTCTTTTTATATTAACAATCGTCATAATAACAACGTCAACAATGATAACAATAATAAACAGGAACAACAATCATATTTGTTCAAACAAGAATAATTCCTTAAAAAAAAAAATCAGTAAAGCCTCTGTTTTCTACGCGACATATTTATACATAGCCTACTGTATACACAGAATATTTCACATGCAGAACTTCAAAGACTATTGCATCTTTATTCAATACACTTCTCCGTGTTTCAATATTACTTTTTGTTTTATTTACAGCAGCTTTCCTTACACTTTGTATGTTAAATGTTTCCTGTAGTTCCTGGCAGCCCTCCAAGGCGAGTGGAGGTAGAAGTCATAAACTCCACGGCACTTAAGGTGATGTGGCGTTCTCTGATGCCAGGAAAGCAGCACGGTCAGATCCGTGGCTATCAGGTCCATTATGTTCGTGTGGAGAATGGAGAGTCCAGGGGCTTGCCCCTCATCAAGGATGTCATGCTGGCTGATGCCCAGGTAGGACCATCTAAATCTCACAAGTGGCTCTGCACTGCAAATTCTTTCATGAGGTGCGTCTTTGAAACTGTTTTCCAATCATGGTCCAACCAACAAACTTCCACTGACTCAATAGCAGCGACAAGTAACAGTCATTTTTCACACACTACAAACTGTGTATCTAGGTCAGCAAAACAACCGTGCAAATATTGCTGGAGTTGGGGAAATCATCTGGGTGCTCTTCCCACTTGGATATCATTTTGTATTACTGCAATATTCTGAGCTCCCTCCTCCCGTAACTAAAACTGTAATCAAGAGGTTTGCTCATCTTTCCCTGCAACATTTCCTTCATGGCTTTCATTAGGAATAGCTGGACACTTTGTTCATGGCCATATCTGCGGAAAAATGATTGTGAACTTCAATCAAATGCAAGGACAGAAAGACAGTGATGAATGTTGTAGTCCAGCATGGAAAAGACTGAAATTGACATGGAAAGAATTCACAGCTGCATTTTTAAAATTATTTTTTACAAAACATGTCAACAGAATTCAAGCCTTTCATAGCAATCAGCCCAATGAAGATAAAATGTCATCACTTCCTCAATGTTCAGGTAACAAACAAAGTCTCACCTGTGTTCTGGGTTTGGTCATGTGACGTTCGCAAGCTGAGCTGTGATTTGGTGTTACCTGAACCCTGAGTGGTATGATTTTCAGTCAACAACAAGTGGTAACATTTCTCTTAAAGTATTAATTGTTAGTGAAAATTAATTGAGTTTTCAAGTTGATTACAGATGAAATATTAGCCGTTTTGTGCAAATAATAGCTAAACACTTTTAGTATCCTCTTAGGTTTTCACATAAATTTCAGAAAACCAACATAAAAAAAATTGTACAATTTTGTCGCAATTACCTCGTCATGAAAAATTAAAGCCTCTCATGGTGATTCTGGATTGTTCTTTGTTGATGATTTAGCACGAGAAAAAACATTGTTAAACATCGTCACGCCCTGCAGGCAGACCTTTTCCCAGCTTTTTTTTCTTGTGGTATCACAAAAACAGTGACCTACTTCTGAGTTCAGCCTTCTGCATCCAAATCTTGAATGCCCCCATCTCTCACAATCCTTATTTCTTCCCTTTCTGCTCTTTCTCCTTTAAAAAAAAAAACACACTGTTGCAATCTCTCCCATACTCTCCTCTTTGGCGGGGGTTGTTAGTGGGAAACGGACGATACAGCTGAATATGTGAGTATTAAGTTCCACTTGAGTGCTTTGTGAAGTTGGGAAGCTATAGGCAGTGGCTATTGCATCAATCTGGCATGATTTTACAAACTCTACTTCAATCCTTTATAAGTTTGGATGGCACCTCTAGAGTTTAAAAGTGGTACTTTGTCTTTAGAACACCGAGGAAAAACACTCATGTCAATAGCTGATGTACTATCCACTGTCAATTGTGCCTGGAGTGATACTTGCTGTGTGTTATTGAAACATATTGTCTTGTGAGCTAGTGTTGTTTTTTGTAGTGATACTTGAAAACAATAGTACTCCCCTTGCTAAACTATTGTGTTTTCTTTTCTTTTTTGGGAAAGATTTTTTGAAAGAGTACTTCTTTTTTTTTTCCCAAACTGCATGATCCTTTTAACATGAATGCATCCTATCGGTCCATCTAATTATGTATCTTAATTTGAAAACTACCATATAAACTTTGGTTCATCTCCATTGTGAGAATACTATCTAAATTGCAACACAATGCTTATAGCTCATTTACTTTTATTGACCTCCCCCATCTGCCTGCCTGGCAGCCTGTTAAAACGCTCATTCTGCATTCATTCAAACCTGCTCTCTTGAAAGATTGATAAGAATTGATCAGAAGGTTTTCTTAAAGAGAGATAAAGGAAACATAATGACTGATTTAAAAAGTAGTGAACGGCTATGATATACAGTGGTTGAAATATTTATTGCAAAGTTAACTTATTGACCAGCGTATAACTACAGGGAGATGGGGTACTTTCGATTTACACATCTAATATCCTTCCTTATATTGGAAACTGTAAGATATTTTCTGAATGGATTGTACCAGAGTTACCCAAGGGATGCGTAACACTTAATGCAAAGACCAGGGGACTATCAATCAATGTGAGGTGAACAAAGTTAGGTGAAAGGGTAGAAAACTTACAAAAAATGATTTTTTTCTTTCACAATGTATTCAATTTTTTTTCCAGGAAATGGTCATTGGAGGGCTCAAACCCGACACCACTTACTCCATTACGGTGGCGGCATACACCACCAAAGGTGATGGAGCACGGAGCAAACCCAAACTGGTGGTGACCAAAGGCGCAGGTCAGTAAAAGTACTGTATGATTCTAGTGGGATCTGTTTGTGGGAGAAAATGTGAAGTCCTCAATTTTGATGGCGACACACATGCCCAGACACAAAACTGGCACCCACAATTCCTGGCAAGCGTCAGGTAACACAAGTGCCAGGAGGTTGTGACATTGTGAGTGAGGCATGTGTGAGAAGTGTCACTCTGTTAGGGATGGTTCACTGATATGTGCCAATCTGAACATGTTAACTGTCCCTAAGAGGGAAACAACACTCCTTTTTTATTATTGAAGTGTGAATTATTGTTTATGCCAGAAGTCAAAAATTAAACAGACAAGCATTAACCATTTTCACAAGTGTTCTCTTTATCATACATGTATTACCTCCCTTTTTGGACAATGTTTTCGTTAAGTATATGCTAGAGATAGGCGAGCACTCAGATATATAGATTGATTCAAAGACTCCAGAAGAAAAATAAACAGAAAATAATAGGAATAATCCAGTCAGGCATCCATGGGATCAACTCTAAAATAGACTGTAAATTTGCGAAAATCTTTTTTATGAAATAAAGAGACCAAGATGAATCACAATCATCTCCTTTTTTTTCCTTTAATCAGATTTGCCATCCGTCCTCGAAATCCTGGAAAGTGATTTACCAATTTCCAGTTATGTTTTCTTTGTGCCCATGTTCTGAATTAAACATACATTCACCTAAAATTATGTTCAAACTCAATTAAATTGGTGTCGCCACACACTTTCCGCAAGTTAATGCGCTAGTGCTTCACAGCAAACCAAGGTGTTCAAAATGATGTTCTTTTTAGCTTTTTTCAAATTTTGAAGTCACATCGTACAGCACAAACCATGGTCCAACAGAGTGCTTTCACTGTACTAGAAGGACACTTTATTCTGAGAAATCAGTCAAGAGAAGTGTACAAAAGAGGCATTGAACATACCATGGAACACAGTGAAGTCAGTCATCATCAAGTGAATAAAATATTGCACAGCAGTGACATTATGGAGAACTGAAAACTGGTCAGGGAGTCTGCCAAGAGAGCTCCAGGAATTTTTGGCAAATACTTGCTCTTTAATATGCAACAATGTCTTGTCTTTTTCATACATACACTGTAGGTCCAGGCAAAGCTATTAGGTGGCCAGGCAGAAGCCTTTATTTTGCCTCAAAAAATATTTTTCAACTACATTTTGCAAAAACATATGAGAAAATGTGCTATGGTCTGATGAAACTAAAGTTCAAATTTTAATGGTCATGACTCCAAAAGACAGTTGAAGGAAACACATTTCTCATCAAAAGCCCGCTCAAAACCAGACCTACAGGGAAGCATGGTGAAGGCATCACCATGCTGCAGTGCGAGCTCCTAAAGTGCAATTAGGCCCTGGAATGCAGTTTCCCTATATGTCAAAATACATTAAAGCTCAGATGGCAGACAAAGAAACAAAACTGGATACTAGGGCTTTGAATACTTTTGCTGTCAGTGTATTAACGCTTGTTTAAAGGGGGCAGATTTAATGGTACTCCAGTTTTTGTTAAACATTATCATAACTATACATTGTATAACAACGAGATATTTTTTAAAAAAGCAGGTTTGTTCAATATTCCGGGTCTTTGATATACCTGCCACTAGAATGGAAGACAAAAGTCAAGTTATTTGATTTGTTATGTACGTATTAAGTAAGACATGTACTGTACTTCCACCATGCAACTGGATCAAAAATTCAACAGCGCGAAACTGTCAAGTTGGATACAATTTGAAAGAGTGGTGGCTAGTATTTAGAAGAAGCAGGTTGCAACTCCTAAACGAATATAGAGAAAAGACTGTAGAACATCTGAACTTCATTCTCGGTTAATCAGAGCCTCATTAAATTGTGCCAAGTGTGTTCTGTCTCCCATTTATTCCAAATTGGAATGTGATTGGCTTATTCTAATGACTATATATTCTCATATAGATGTTTTAATTCCCCTACACATGCATTCATTTCATTTTACTTGAGCAGGTCAAGTCTTATTGACAGTGGAGACTGTCTTGACGTAATTTATCTTGGTCTTGGCATATGCAAACATGAAAACTGGGCACCAACTTTGTCGACAAAAATTTGCATCACGCTCTTGTAAGTTTACAAATAATTCTGGCAGCATCTTGAAAGCTAGCTAACATCCAATCTCTGATGCAGTGCCGTCGATGCACCATATAAATGGATGTTTTGAGATGTGTGCTCACTAAGTGTGAGTTTGAAAGGGAAAGGGTGTGGCCACATTAATGTGGAGTGCAGGAAGCGGACTTGAAATGAAAGCCCTGGTTAACTCACTGTATCTTTAGTAATTTCCTGAATATTTTTGCTCCAGTTAAAAGCATCAATGTAATCGAATAAACACATCCGGAGAGGTTGTATCCTTCTCATCAAACCTGCACACTAGAAAAAGTATACAAAAGAATATTGTAGATGTTTAAAATTTCAGTTCCTTTCTTAGATAGTGATTATATTGAGCCTTGATCTTGAATTGCAAATTATCGGTACATCAAAATCTGTTGTTAAACATCAATTATTGATTATGTGTTAACCACAGTTTTCCATTTTTTTATCAATTACTTTCACAAGTGTCCAAGATGTGGCCCGGGGGTCATTTGAGGCCCACCGCACACATTTTAGTGACCCGAGACATATACTAAAATTACAATGAAAATCTTTCATCGTAGACAGCAGTTTTTTTTTCCCCTCCATCTTCAATAAAAAGCCTGTGGATGTAGTCATTTTTTTCAATAAACAACCACATTATATAAACAATATGTGATCACTTGATTGATTTCTTGTGTTTAAAAAAAGTAAAAAAAAAATGGCCCTTATGTTTTCTATTTTTCTGTATGTGGCTCTCAGAGAATAGATTTTAGACATCCCTACTATATGTAATGCAGTGCAAATTAGGTCTCCTTGACATTTCTTGCATTACAAATTGAATTTAACCATGAACCTCTGCCACATGCTCTTCTGCATAAGAAATCCAACATTAAAAGCAAATTGAGATTACAGTAGCAAGTTGATGGATTTGTCTCAACCTTTTCAAGGTTCGGCTTAAGAAATATCTAATATCCTTCACCCTTAATGTACACAGAGTGTGTCCACATGCACAATATTGCCTGATAAATGGTATGAGTGTATTAGGGTTGGAGTAATTGAGCAATATCTGCACAATGGTTGAGATCTTCATGCTGTATAGCTGAATAATTGTAACTGCATATTGTGTTGTACAACCAAATGACAATGGCAGCAGTGAGTCTGTACATTTAAGTTGATGTCAATGTGTTCATCTTGCAATCGCAAGCAAGGGCGGAAATGGGAGGGAAACATGATCCCTACTTTCTCCATCAGGCCGAGTGAGTGTCAGCAGCAGGTTGTTAATACGGTGGCCTGATGGGAAACGTGCTACGAAGCCCACGAAAAGGGATTGAACCAAAGTAGAACCTGAATTGAATGCAGAGGGGTGTTGGATTGTAGGTGATTATAGGGGGGGGGTTGGCTATTGCGGGTGCAGGGGACAGCTGGAGAGAGAGCAGATCGATGACCACCAAGGGACAATCAAGGTCTTAAGAACCTCAGAATTATTCATGCTTGTCACTCACACACGCACGCGCACTCTGATGTACACACACTCACAAACAAATATTTATTTTCTTACCGCAGTATTTGTCTTCAGGGCAAATTGCTCTTTGTCATGTGTCACCTTCATCCTTCCTTTTTTTTATCCCTCTAGATTGTCTTGCTCTCTCTCTTTCTCCCCCTTTCTCTCTCTTAAAAAAACTTTAACACTGCACATACAGCTAAACACACCATCACACATCAGCGAAACCGTATCATATATCAACAACAAATCTTGAAGTTCACACATACAGTATATATATCCCCAGTTTTTGCACTCTTTGAAAATATGCCCTGAAAATATAATGAAAACGGGGCTTAGGTTAGTAGTCGCTGATCTAAATTGTCCTGACACCCCTCCCCCAAAACATTAGATTCTGCAGGAGAACGAGCCCTAATGAGCTGGTTTTCCACAAGGCAAGTGAAGGACCAATTAGTATGCAAGCAGGTTGTTTCACTAATCACGCTGGGCAACAACAACAATACCCGTTTGATGACCTCTGGGAGCAAAAATAGGAAGACCCAATACCTAGAAGTTTAAAACTGAAGGAGATTTATGTATAAAAGATGGAATGTCTTTAACAAACATAAAAAGTCCAGTTGCCATCATTCAACCTTAGAGGATTACCAGCAACTGAATGACTGGGAATATACACAGATATACTGATTAGCTATATACACTCAGTCAGAAAAAAAGTAAAGACACACGGACACATCACTTTCGGAAACATATCTGATTAAATTTCCTTGATTAAGGGTGAGTGTTAAAGCTGTGTGTGGTTTTTAATGGCATTAAGCTTGGATTTAAGATGTGAAAGGATCATACATTACTGTAGAGGCCTTTTTCCCAATGAACAAACTCCCATTTTACTGGCAAACATCATCGTTAGAAATCATCTTCATTTTTGTCCAGCAGAATAAAGACCATTAGCAAATGGAAATGATTAATACGAACAGCAGGCTGACACTTTGCTTGTTTTGAAAGATTGAATTTGAAGTGATGCCATATGCAGGCACTTTGATGGAGGCTCCAAGTGTAGATCGTGTACCCAAATGACCATATTCGCCAGTACAATAATTGTGTAAAAGTATCCTACTAGAATAATGATTTAACCCATTAAGCCAAAAAAAGAAATGCAAATATGTAAATGACCACCGCTAAATAATAAAACATTCAATAAAAGATTTTGTTTTGCTTTACTCATACACACCCTACAATATTTTTTTTATTTGCATTTCATTCCTGCTTGGATTCAATTTTACCGTTAAACCTGTATTTAATTCCAAGCTGCTGTTTGTTTTTTATCCAGTACAACAGGCTAAAATTAGTGTGATTGCCATTTGTTGTTGTTGTTTTTGAGGCTGGAGGGAGCTGTGAATCGAGTGAAGATAAAGTCCCTTTTAACAGAGAAATGGTCATGCACACCCACCTCTCAAGAACATTTGGTGGTAGCTTGGTAACTGGAGGCATCTAGCCTGATAAACCCTGAAAATAGTACTGTAGCTGGGATAAGGTGCATATCAGCCATTAGAGCTTTCAAAACCCTTTCACCGCCCATATCTATCACAGGTGACACCTGAATTGTGAACTATTTGAATAGTCATTATTTAAACAGTAATGTGTGAGTTGGGTGTTGAATGTGCTACACTTGCGT
Source organism: Hippichthys cyanospilos (assembly GCF_059441005.1). Classification (NCBI taxonomy): domain Eukaryota; kingdom Metazoa; phylum Chordata; class Actinopteri; order Syngnathiformes; family Syngnathidae; genus Hippichthys; species Hippichthys cyanospilos. The sequence goes on along the minus strand of NC_142378.1, from coordinate 11,405,307 downwards.
GTGCTTGAACAATTGTACAGACATGCAAAATAGATGTCAAAAAATCAATTTGTTCCTCCCGCCAAATAGCAATCATTGCCACTGTGAGGGAAGGGTCATTTGAGGACACAACTGCCCCAGTGTGGAAGAGAAAGACTTCTTTACTTTTTATGTGGGAACTTTATAGTACAACAAACTTTCCAGGTCTCATAAAATGGTAATATTTTCTTACATTCTTTTAATAAACATACAAGATCTATAGCTATACCTTAATGTGATATCCCAGCATTCTTGGACATGATGATAGTATTTCTCCAGCAAAAGCACAAAATTATTTAATAGGGGGCATAGTAACTGTCACATATTTTGTTCGTACTTTGTCTCTAACGTGGTGATTTTTGTGCAAGGCGGTATTTAAATACTGAAGTTTATTCATATGATACTCAAAGTGAATTAAGCTCTTTTGTGGTTAATTTTGTCCGCAGTGCCAGGTCCACCCATTTTGTCAGTGACGCAAGAGTCTGAAACATCTGCTCTGGTACAATGGGACCCACCGGACCTGAAAAATGGCATGGACCTGCAAGGTTACAGGCTCCAGTTTGGTCGAAAAGATGTATCACCTTTAGCCACGCTCGAGTTTTCTCCTCAACAACGGCAGTACTCCTTGGGCAACATTCACCAGGGGGCCACCTACTTATTTAAACTGTCCGCCAAAAGCAGAGGGGGCTTTGGGGAGGAAGCCGGTGTGGAACTCGGTATACCAGAGAATACACCAGGGGGATATCCCCAAATGAGTGAAGGCTCCAACGTGACATGTTGCTCAGTGCAGCTGTCCTGGTTGCCACCGGTGCTGGCGGAAAGGAACGGTGTAATCACAGAATACACCTTGGCCTATAAGGAAGCCGGTTCCGGAGGAGCACCGAGGGAGCTCCACTTGCCCCCCAACCTGTCCAGCTACGTGCTCAACAGCCTCAAGCCAAACTCAGCATACGATGTGAAAATTCGCGCACACACCATTGTAGGTCCCGGGCCCTACAGCCCACCTATCCAGTATCGGACTATGGGCTTTGATCCAACAGGTAGGGTTTGCTTGTTTCTCTCCCAACCAGGCGGTTGGGAGGTTTTTGCAAGAACACAAAAAACTACCACACCCCTTTCTGTCACCTGCACTCTTCCTCAAGAACGCAAATAGTGATGTTAAAATGTTTGCTGTCGGATGCTCACTTCACTAACTCAAACAAGGTAAAACCCAAGTCAGTAAGTCATAGTCAGTCCTTGAGAGAGAAGGGAGCGCGGCCTGAAAATCCAAGGTAAGTGCTTTATATGGTCAGACACTCCTCAGGTGGTCTTTGCAGCCCCTTTCCAGGCACACTCACACTAACGTCAGCTCACACCACCAATTTTGAAGCAAGGTATGGCATAAGGCAAACCCAGTCACAATGAGTTTTTGGACCTTTTTGATAAGGACATAAAACTGGTATTGGTTCCTTATTTTGTTTTTACGGTTGTTTGAAGATATTGCGCCCTTTCTAACCCTCTTTGTTGTGTTTCCCTCTGTAAATCTTCTACCCACTTTCTCTGTTCCTTCACGGGACAGCCTGTGGCATGGTATCCCCCAATTGCACTGCAAAGGCATGTTATGTTTTGAGTCTGTCTCGATGTTCACTTGGAAGCATGTCAGTAGTGCCAACCCCAAATCAGCGGAGGTATAGGAATACTTAGCATTCAAATCTCTTGTCAGTTCATTTTCTACATCGATTTAGATGGAAAGACAGTGGTGAGGTTGGTTGGCACTACAGATGATAGCTAGCCAGTGGGCGCACCTTTGTGCTCCATGGGTTTGTCTTCCATGAGTCTTCCGTGCTCTGTGTCTTAACTAATGGCGTTGCCCTCCTCACAGCCAGTAACAGCTCACCGACTTTCACTCTCCACACCAGAGGAACGTTGCAGAAGAACAACTATTTTCTCTTATTGCCTTAATCAATCCAATCTTTAATCCACAAAATATACTAATGTTTTCGTTTGCCAACCATACAGATGTTCCGAAGAATTTTACCATCAAGTGGGCTACCAAGACCACAGTGGTCCTCGCATGGAAGTTTTCTGAAAGCAGGTCTGCATACAAATGCACGGTAAGTTAAATGATGCCAAGTTACTTTCTCGAAAATGGCCTTGCACGAACGGTACCCGAAAAGTCGAATGCTTAGATGTGAGTCAAAAACGGAACCGTGCGGTTGAATTATAGATCGAATACAACCGTCAGAAGATGGACATCGATGCCAGGAAGCTACGGGTTTTGATTACTGGGCTGAAGCACAATACCACCTATGAGTTCAAAGTGACCTGCCAAGAAAGCATGGATGGTGGGCAGAGACACCGCGTTGTGGCCAGGACCGCACCCCTCATTCTGGCCAAGAAACCGAAGCTTGATATCTACGCAGACCCTGAAAATATTCTCACCATGTCCTTTCCACCAGTTGATGGCAAGGATGTCAAGTGAGTATAACTTGCTGAAATGAATGACCTAGAATTCAAACTGGGGTTATTAGTGAAATGAGTGATACCTATCTTGCCATAAAGAACCATATACTGTGATTTTTCTCAATCAATCAGCAATAGTACAATGGTAAATGGTAAATGGACTTTCACTTATATAGCGCTTTTCTACCTTAGGTACTCAAAGCGCTTTACACTAACTAGTCATTTACCTACTGATGACGCAGCATCAGGAGCAACTGGGGGTTCAGTGTCTTGCTCAAGGACACTTAGACATGGTCTTGATGGTCGGGGGATCGAACCCATGACCTTTCGGCTGGGAGACGACCACTCTACCACTAAGCCATGCCGTCCACAATCAATGTAACAATCAAATGAAAACGGTAAAATTTAATCTCATGCAGGGAAAGAAAATTGTCATTGGCTAGGTCCAGCTGCATTTTACATCTTAAATTGTAAAAAAAGAAATACTTTAGTGTAATTTTTTGTTTTGCAAAATGTTACATTCTTTTGTTATTTTTTTGTAAATATGAAAGTATTGCTGTGGCTTTAACCTTGAAAATAATCTTGATGTACTTTACAGTGTTGTTGTTGGTGACTGGATTATAACTTTTTGTCTGAAACATGTGAAAACATCAATTACCTTATTTTTCCGACTATAAAGTGTGCCGAATTCTCAATGAATTCGAAAGGCGCAGTCTTTATGAAAAGGTTTGTTTTGGGAAATTTCGGGCACACCGCGTTATAAGGTGCATTATTGAACATTAGGGGAAACAAATCAGTTTAACAATTGAGTCACCCTATATTAAACTTCACTTTTAGATATAGCCATGTTAAAATTGTATTTTTTGTTAATATGTGATTATGTATTGACAGTGTCTTGGTGACTGAGTGATTAGTACGTCCGCCTTATAGTTCAGAGTCCCGAGTTCAATTCAAGCTTGCTCTGGCCTTCCTGTGTGGAGATTGCATGTTCTCTCCAGTCACTCTGGCTTCCTCACACACTCCAAAAACATGTATGTCGGGTGTATTGGACATTCTAAATTGTCCTTAGGTGTGATTGAGTGAGTGAATGGTTGTTCATCCTGTGAGCCTGCGACCCAAGTGAGGATAAGCAGCTATAGAAAATGGATGGATGGATAATTCTTGACATATGTAGACATGCATATTTTTCAGACAATAGGATGCGAGTAAATAGGAAGGAATTTTAATTGAAGATGATGAACTGAAAAAATACATTTGTATATTAGGCGTAACTCCTCAAAAGGTGCAGTCAATTTTTGAGAAAACTGGTGTGTCTTGATGTCTAAATACAGTAGTTTTTGTATTAATCAGAATAGTTTAACATTTTTTGTTTGTTTTTTCAAACATTTTTTTAAGGAATTTTTATGTAGTTGTGGTGCCATTGAAGAGAACCACGGGGACTGTGAAAAATCTAAAGACTCCTGATGAGATGGACATGGAAGAGGTAAGCTTTTAAGAAGGGTGGAAATTCCATACATGTTGAGTTCCTCCCAAACAGCTTTCATTACACTAATTATAATTATTATGTTTATAGTTCTGTGTCTGTGTATAGAATAGAGTAGAATACAATAGAATTGTATACAAGTATACAGCAAAATCACAGTTTGACAGTAGTGCAATTACAAGAGTAAAATATAACAGTATTTGGTTGTATTGCTGTAAAATGTGTTTTGGACACCATGGGCAAACATCTCAGCTATGCTTGTGTTTCCTATGAATAAAACTATCCTGAGGAGTATCAAACTCATCTTTTAAAGGTTACCTTGGGTGTCAGATCAACAGCAACCAACCATATTGGATTTGGGATTTCATTCATTCCCTGTGGTTAGGCTCATTTCCCTCTGTGTGCAGTTACATGTAACATCCTCATTTATTTTGTTTAGTGTTAGTCACTTAATTACAACGTGGTACAGAAAGATGCAGAAATTGTTTTTTTTATTATCATTTGATTGTTAAATCTAAATATGACAACTTTGATCAAATTCAAGTACCGGTAATTTCCAATTTATGACCCCTTTTTGTTTTCATCTAACATAATTTTCTTGCTTTTAACACATTTCCAAAAATCTATCATCTTATGTATCTCACCTGAAGGTTAGCAAAGCCAAGCCCAGACTTTATTAAAAACAAAAATAAGCTTAAAAGTGGATAACATGTTAAACACGTTACTTATAAATGCAAATGTACAAAACACAATAAAAAGTAACTCAAACACCTTTGCACCAATCAGCTGTTGCGAGAGGTGACCCCCAAGCGGCGTTCACGCCGTCAGCTGGGACAGATGGACCAGTGGAAACCTTACATCACTGCTTGCTTCCGGCAACTTCCCACCAGCTTCATTGTGGGCTCCGACCATCGGCAAAGCAGCTGTGAGAACAAGGCTCTTGAACCCGGGCAGGAGTATGTCTTCTTCCTAATGGCAGAGCTTAACGCTACTGCTGGGGTGAGTTTTCTCCTTTAAACCCTTTCAGAACTCATCTTTATGTCAAGTCTTGGTCAAGTTTGCATATACAGGTATTTCATCAAATGGGATACTGTATAAGATTTTTTCTTAATATTAAAAAAGATAGTTTTGAATGTTTTCTTTTGTAATAACATAATAGTCGGCTGATGACCGGTTCAGGTTTTACCCCGCTGCTTGGCCAAAGTAGCCTTGTGAGGATAAGTGGTACTGGCAATGGATGGGCCCCGGTGTAAATATTCAATCATTATAAGAAGAAGAAGAAGAAGAAGATGTTCAAGAAGAAAAATGGAAAATAATAATGTGTATGTTTTTCCGTTCAGAAAATGTTTGCAACCAGTCCTTACACTGATACAGTGTTGACTCCAGAGCAAGTGGTCGACCCGCAGCCAATAGAGACTGGCGGTGATGGGCTAATTTGGGTGGTGGGCCCAGTGCTGGCTGTAGTCTTCATCATCTGCATTGTCATCGCAATCCTCCTGTATAAAAAGTGAGTGGACCGTTTTATTCTTGCTCCAGAGGTGTATGTCACAAGTTAAAAGAAAAAGCAAAATTCAACTTCACTTAGATAGAACAGGCACTATTTCCGTTAAAAAAAACTGCCACATCTTCTTTCATTTTTGTGTTTGGCCACAGTCTAGTTTACCGTATTTGGCAATTTGGCAAACCATGTTGCCCCTTGCTGAGCATTCTGGCAGATGGAGTTGGCATGCTTTTGGTGCAAAATGGATTAAAACGCAAATGCCTTCATCTACCAATGCTAGTCTAGCTAAATAACCCCCCGAAAAATGCACTCATGAGGTGACACTTGCACTGGGCACAGGACCCAACATGTCGAAGACATTGTTTAATTTATATCATTTTGACATATAAACCAGCATACATGCCCCCCCCCCCGCCCCCCCAATTGATTTTTAGCGATATAAACATAACATCACTGATGCTATAGGAGCATTTACTGATGTAATGAAAATTATGAGTGTTGAAAGAGGGCGTTGTTTCATATTAATGTATGCATGCTACTCCAAGCCCTGACAGCATGGCTGCATGCAAATATAAAATGTATGTGTTGTTCAAAACCTCGAGAGGTGAGGGGTACGAGAAAGGAGAGAAGATGGGATTCTTTGAGGTGTCAAAGTTTATATTGCGGACGTGCCTGAAATAACATCTAGGGTTAGGGAAGCGACCTCTCCAAGGTTGCAGAAAATATTATTTGAAACAACTTCAAATTGATTGCCTAATTTGCATTACTGGAACCAGTTTAATCCCTTAAAAAATGACACGCTATGTGGACAAAAAATTATAATGTATTAACCTGGCTGTTACAATGACTAGAAGTTACTTTGTTAAAAAAATATGACATTTAAGGATGTTTGTTCATCCTAAACTTGTTTCATTTAACTTTTAACATTTTTAAATCATTAATATCCACTGCACAACAAAGGTCAGCTTCTGCCGCACTTATTATTTGTCTCTTCATTTTATGCAATTTTTACATACACTTACGTACACACAATGGGTTAACCATCACTTTATTCATTGTTATTGCCAAAAAGAAAATGTTGAATCACTATAGTTCAAATATGTCAGGAAGAGCATACAGTATTTTTAGGTCTGTATTTGGTTGATTATTAACATTTTTATTTTATGTATTTATCTATACAAAAAATGGATCACATTTGAATCAAACATTTATCAAGTAAAGACACACCTAATCATCATTTTCTTTTAAATATGTTCATGAATGTGGGGGTTCCCTTTTTCTTCAGTACGCCCCTATATTAGGATGTGTCCAAATGCTTTTGTCCACATAGGTTCAATCTCTCACTAGATATTTTGACAGTTAAGGTTTTCATATTTGGGAGCTCCGACTGAGCATCTTGAAAAGTGCAAGAATCTTGCATTAACTTAATAGGGCTGCTATGAACAATCCTACTCCATACTACTAGTGTCAGATGATTCCTATCTGACCTTGCCTTACCTGCGCCTTGGTGGTTAGGGAGAGTAACATCTCTCCTTGAATCTCTGTCTCTTCTCTCGTCTCTTTCTCTCCACCTCACTCTCCTGTCTCCCCGCTCTTCCAATCGCTCCCTGGTGAATAGTGCTTCCCGTCTTTGCCCTTGGCCCTGACTTTACCCTCCTCCGTCTGTAGCCACACTCTGATCACACACACCCATTCACCAGCATGCATCACATATGCACTCGCACACATGCAAATCTCCCCCAAATGCTAATGAGCTTTATCTTGCAAAATTTGCGGGCCTAGCAGCGACCCTTGTGAATCTCAAACTGCTCGCTATTGATGTATCTCTGTTGTTGGCTCTCCCCTCCCTTTTTCCCTTGTGTTTTCACCATCTTTATGTATTTATTTGACTCCTATTGCTTTCTCTGGAAACAGCAAACCTGACAGGTAAGGCTCGGCTGAATTCTATCACGTTTGACAGTGGAAGGGAAATATAGGCTGTCTCAGCAGAGAAGATACCTCTAATTAATGTGGCTGGAGAAGATTTTACACATGCATATGCGCACATTATTTGCCTCTCAGTCCTTGATTTGCTTTCACTCAACTTTTCAAGCATCGTAGTTTTTTGCTAAGCTCATTAGTGGGCTTAGAGATGGGTTTTGCAATGCAGAGCTTTAAATTCTTTGTTGGACATTACTCCCCCTCCCCCCTTTTTTTCTTACCATCCAGCCGCAAGAGAAAGGAGTCAGAACCACGCACAAAATGTCTGCTGAACAATGCCGACATCACACCTCACCATCCTACCGATCCTGTGGAAATGAGACGTATCAACTTCCAAACGCCAGGTACAGAAACACAACTCACAACTGGTCCTTATTGTTATATGTACAAATGAAAATAATGTTGATTCGCCAGGCTTCTCCATGTATTGTTTACATTTTTCATCTACCAAAATGTCAGTAAACAATATCATTATGCTTTAAAAAGCACTTTGTTATTTTTTAGTTTAGGATATCTGCTGGCCAAAGAGTATTTTTAAAATGTAGTTCAATCGTCAACATAAATGAGTGCTCATCAACTGGTTTGTTTCATCTACATGTACAATGATTAATCAATTCATCAACAATTTATTAAATCAACAATTAGTTGATAATCAGTAAGTTACTTGTGATTGTTTGGAGACCTGAAATTGTCCAATTTCTTAGAATTTAATCCTTTAATTCTTAAGTTTAAGACGGATGTGCATAGTAATTAATGATGCAATTTTTCAGCTGGCAAGCCAGAAATTAAACATAGGATTTTAGACAATCTGTCTCCTGGTTTCTCAAACCAGACTACTAATGTACACGTGGTTCCAAAGTTGATTAAATCAGATTAAGTCAGTCACGGATGGCATAACACTTTGTTTTTTTGTTTTTTTTTCTTAATTCAAAAACTTTTTGGTTTGTGTGTACTTGGAAAAGTATTTCTTAGAGTGCCCTTTATTGGAAAAAAAACTGAGAACATTAGCTCTGAAGGCAAACTGATTTAGAGTCAAAATATGGATTTTTTTACTTTGGAAAATAATCCTTAGTAGTTCAGCTTATTTTCTGACATGTTATGGACCAAGCCGTGAATCAAACACAGTAATAACAACAACAATAATAAAAATAACAATAATAATAGTAAATTGTCATTGTCATTTTTGCCTGTCAATGTGAGTTTTTTTTTCTAATCTGATTCAATGATTTCTAAACAAAATTGGCAGATAAATCAATCACCACATTATGAAATATTACTATTCCAGCTCTTGTTTTATCACCAGTATTTTCTGTTAAAAAATGGCATTTATTGAGGGTGTCAGGGTGTGCTTACAAAGCACTTGTTTTCCTTTAATTCATTTAATGTTGCAACAATGCAAAAATGAGAACAGAAGCACAGAAGTCTGCTCGTCTAAATTAAAAAAAAATGTAGTTGATGAAGAGTCAATTACGGGTGAGACTATCTAATTTTTCTAAAGAATTTCCATCTGAGAAATGCTTACTTCTCTAAAATGCTGTACTCATTTATGTTGAGCACTCTAAATAAATAAACAAATCTTGCAGATTTTTGGAGTTACCACTAGCAAAGGCTTGCGGGATATATTTTGAGAGTTTTTGTTGTATCATTCATTTTCCTGTGACTTTGCTGATGCTTAGTAGCTTCCACTAGACGTCTGCGTTCTCTCTCTTCTGGCAGCTCATTTGGCAGAAGACATTTTGAGGGTCTCATACTTGAATTTGAAACACAGTTTTATCTCTCAGCCAGCCAAGTGGAGGGATGTTTACAGGAGTGGAATAGACACTCCCCACAACCCCCCTCTCTGCTTCTGCTTTTCGTACTCCTTTTTTTTTTACATCATGGTCAATCCTCTCCATCAAAAGATTCACATTTCAAACTGCAGCTGCTCTCCCCAGTGTCCTTGCGGTCGCATACATGCACCGCATACGGCCTTGTGTATTTTCTGGGTGACGGACTGAGTTTTTGGATGAAAGGGACACCGAAGAAAGGAACGTTAACCCCCAAAACATGCGGTCCAAAATATTGTCTTCCTTTTTATCTTGATCAGTATTCATAGCACGCTCCCAGTGGCTGCGTAATGGTCACTTGCTTAGGCCATCTGACATCCCGCATTCTCTTCATTAAACATGTCGAGATAAAATTGACTAATACATGCAGACGGTGCTCTCTAAACATCTCGCTCCACTCCACAAACACATTGTAATTGTGCAGAATTGGGCAACGTTGTTATCTCTGCACCTCGGGAATTAAATTTAAATGGACGTTTTAGAGCAATTAAGTGGGCCGGTGAGCATTTGTGAACATCACCATCAGCTAAAAGCAACCGTTGTTGAAATGAACATGCTCCCGGTGCTCTTATCCTCGGCCCTATTCCATTCAGTTGAGAATACGCTGTATTGGCAATTGGGACGCAGTGACCCGTGGTGCAGCTGCAGTGCTAAAATGATATTTGATTGTTTTTCCCATAAGCAATGCTTCGTTAATACATTTGAAAGAAAGGTTGTGCGTGTGTGTGTGTGTGTGTGTGTGTGTGTTCTTTTTTTGGTCATGTGTTAGCCTCACAGTGACATTGCAATACTCCTGAAGGCACTGACTGGCTCTTTTATTTATTTATTTGTTTATTTATTCCATGATCTTCCATGGTTCCTGGGGTTTAATTGACAAATGGAGCCAAAGTAATGATGCAGCACAACTCAAAATCTACATTCTGTGTTCAATCAAGTGGCCTGACTCGTTGTTTTCCTTTATCTCCACCCTTTCACCATATATGAAGGAGGGTTGTAATAGCTTTAGAATTTTTTTTAAAGTAATTTTCAATTTGATTTTTATTTTTAATTTTTTTTTTAGAAGTTAGATTTTATTGTGTTTTAGCTTTTTTCATATTTAGCTTGATTTTTAATGTTGTTTTTTTTTCCAAAATCGCTTTTTTTAAGGGTGTCTGGATCACGTTTTTGCACCCAAGTCATCAGATACTGATTCCGAGTCGATACCTCCACAATGTATTAAGAGTGTTTTAAAATGTTCTCTAAAACATTAAATCTCAAGTGCAATAAGTGAAAATTCATAAGTTTTCTTCTGAAGACTGAAGATTATTCTGAACAAATCTAACCTCAAATAAATCTAGGATGGACTGGCTTTACATTCTGTTTGTCAGATGCCAGCTGTCTCCTTTCCTTTAAAACCAGTTTGACTCTACCAAGAATGGCTGGAAAGTTTTTTTTTTTTTTCATAAGGAGCAGATAAGACTTTAAACTTTCATCAAAATCCTTAGGCACTGACTCCCCATCATTTTTTGGCTCAGAACTCTCAACCACACCAAAAAAATCAATACTACTCTACACTTTTGATGCTGATTTCACAAGAAAAAAAACCCTCAGGTTTTATTATAACCAATAAACCAATTTTCTCTCTTTCTAACATTTTGATTTGGATGAGTTGGCACTCATGAAAGCGATAACAAATCAATTTTTCAGCACACTGTAATCTTTCATCTTGGGCTTATGATCGTGTTGTTTTTTTTTCCTAACCTGAGCCAAAGAGTCTTCGTTTTCATCACTTTTTTTTTTTTTTTTAACCTTGGTTAGTGTGCAACGTTCTGGCTTCAGGTTTGGTGAGAATTTTGTTTTTTGATGTGTGTGTAACTGTGTGTACTTCCATAGATCCCATTCAGTGATAATGGAAATCCACACTTTGATATTATGAAGTCATCAGCCAACAACCGTATTTTTTATAATAGGTCATTAATTGTAATGTCAGAAGTTTCATTCAGATCATTGATTAATCACATTGGTAGACTTTACAATTGAATATTTAAATGAAAAAAAATGTTAAATTATATTTGTTAATGACTTTAAGTCATGTTATAATCAGTGGTATTAATTGTAGGAACTCATTGTGTTCTGTTCCCTTGGATTACTTTATAGTTTCATCCAGAACTAGAAATAGTTCTAGATCTGGATGAAACTATACAACTTGTAAGCTATAAACCAAAATACTAAATATTAGCGATATACTTTTTTTTTTTGCAGGTTGTCCTTTTGATCAAATTTAAGCAAAGATCTGCACAGTTCATACTTAACATGAATATATATCATGCGTATTATTATCTGGCATCAAATACTTTTTTTCAGGCCATTCTTGTACTTCATAGTTAAATTAAAAAAAAAGAAAGTTCACTGTCACCAATCATTTGTCAGTTTTTCATAACCACTTTCTATTACATTACCGACTGTGAAACATTTCCCATGTTTGCTGTTCTTTCAGATTCCACTCTAAACAGTCCTCAGAGTGCAGCTGAAATTGAATATGAAAGTTAGTCTTTATACTTTTAGTATTTGCATACCAGCTTTTGTTTTTGAGCACTGCTTGTGTCCATTTATAAATGAATTGCTTTTTTTCACATGATGCAGCATAATATCTGCACTATTTTTTTTATGTTGGTTTCTATGGGTGCTCTTGGTCGCAGTCACAGTATTCACTTGGCTTGCATTAATGCTATGCATTAATCCCACGTGCATAAATAACCACTGAGGTCATGTCTACTGATGAAGAGATACGTTTTTCAAATGAATCCTCTGTTATCCCACTCCCCATCTTCCTCACTTATTTCCTTTCTTAGCATCAACGCACCATTTCCATAGGCAACTTAGTGACCTTTCTGTGCACAAAGATTAGCAACGGAATTAATTATACTAGTGCAAAACAGTTGCTTGACATTTGATTGGCCTCTCGACTCACTGAAGGATCATCTGAGAGAAAAGGGGGGAAAAAAGGCTTCTGGATTTCCACTAACCCCAGCTTTCCCCATCTTTTTTTTTCCTCTGCTCACCTACATGCAGGCGTCTTCCTTTTTAAATGGAAATTGGCATTGTAAAAAGGCTTTTGGAAGGAGACTATCAAAAAGAATCATTACATATCTCAGATTCGTCCAAGCAGCACATTTGGGGACTGAAAATGCATACGGTATTTAGATGTTAAAATATGTTGTCTGCTTATTGATCGTGTTTAGTTTTACTGGGAACGGTCTGTGGGCATGTAGAGGAAACAATGATGTTGAATAGAAGGATAAGAGCAAAGGAGGGAGGGAAAGGAAGAGGGACAGGAAGAAAACGTTTGTCCTTGGGTAACTTTGAGTTAAGGTTACAACAAAGCATTTTTTTTTTAGATCAACATTTCAATACAGCTTGTTGTGCTCAAAGGAAAATGACTGAAGAAATAGACTCCTCTCGAGAACAAATGCATTTTGAAGGATGCAATGCGAGCTCAAGAAGCGATTTGAGTTGTGAGGTCCATCACAGCGAGCGTGATAAGTTCTGCTGACAAAGTACAAAGATATATGATGATAAACTCGTAACAAAGAAGGAATAAAGAACGTACGGCCATCTGTCTTTTCCCGCTGCTATGTGGTTCATTTTGGGTGTATGATGTATCTAGTGAACTGTTGCGAGCACTTATGCATGCAGACAGTAATGTGGGCTGCCCAAAGTAAAAGCAATTGATGGAGTGTGTCTGCAAAGCTGTACACATTCACAAATGCATGTGGACAACCGTACAGGCATTTGCACACATGCACGCACACACACACACATACACACACACACACACACAAAAAACACAAACATTCTTTGATCTCTACTGGAAAGATCCATTTCCTGTTCTCTGCAGGAGAAATGTGGGCCCCTCATTTGCATACACATTCCTTGCTTTCCAGCATAGCATCTTACACCTTTCCCTCTGAATTTCAAGCAACTAAATTGACAAGCAAATTTAATTTGCAATTTAAGTTTTAGCTGTTTACCCGTGGCAGGAATGATAAATAACTCACATCCAAGCGGTGTGTCTACAGCCTGCATGCATATTTTGCCGTTCACTTACTGAGTAAATTTAATGAATAATGAGATGAATACACTAAATGCTTGAAGATGCTTTGGGTTTTGCTGTTAGCACATCAGCTTTTGTGTTACAGAATAATAACACTAATTCAGTGTGTGAGCCACTAAAAAAAGAGCATGTTTCTTACCCAATCCTTGTCAAGTAATTTCAGTTTGTCCACTCATTTTCTGGAGAGAGTCTTGGCATTCCATGTCATCTCCACTTGTCTCATGCTCTCGTTGTAATCTTGGCAAATCTTCGCGTAGATGTTTGCTGCTGCATAGTTACGTGTAAAATAATTAGTCGCTAATGAAGACAGAACATGCAGAGAGTTGGGCTCCATCTCAAAAGTCCAGCGAAAGCAAACAGTATTGTTGACCCGTTTGATTTCTGACGAGGAATTGTCAATGAGATGAAATGAAGGATGAGGAAGAAAGAGGCTTGTTTACTTTGTGAATTTTTAAACATCCATTTGGCATTAGAGCTTGGTGCTGTGAAAACGGACTCTAACTAAAAAGTGGTCAATCCTGCCACGCCACATTTGGGGACAGAAGCGAAATGTCTGGTCCATATTCTATTACGTTGTGCTTCATTTTCTGTCCCTGAATGACTCGGTGGATAGTCCACAGCAGGACAGTAATTTAATGTCCTGCTGTGGACTGTGCTCACTAATAAGTACTGTCAGTGTTGATACTATTCATGCAAGAGTTATACAATATATGTGCATTGGAGAGAGTTTGGAAAAACTAAATATCCTTCTGTTTGAAATGTGATAAAGGATGTCAGGATTCTCTCCCCGAAGTTTTTTGGTCATTCTTGAGCCCATGTTAGTGATTTGAAAATATCTTCTGTGATTTGCATTGATTGACTGGAATTATTTTTATTCATTTAAACATGTTGTTGTTCAAACGTTCAAAATTTTATTGTAATCACTACTGTGTGCAACATCCATTTTCCAGTCATCCCCCTTTCGCGATGTAAAGTTTGCCTTGCACTAGCTCATATTTTCAATAACCTACCCAAGTAAAAACATGTTTTGTTTTTTTTCCCCACACCATGTTGTGCACAAGCTTCCCCATCACTAAAACCCAACGTTCAACAATGTAAAAATACTGCATAGTGTAAAATGTATACCTTCAAATGTTGACCTGTGTCAAAACTTTTTTTTTTTTTTCTGCTCCTCTTTCTCTTCGGCAAGCAGGTATGATGAATCACCCTCCCATTCCCATCTCGGAACTGGCTGAGCATACAGAGCTTCTCAAAGCAAACGACAACCTGAAGCTCTCCCAAGAATACGAGGTGGGTTTGCGGAAAGTTTCTCATACTTATGATTGTGCAGAACACAAGAGTCCATTCTGCTCACTAGAAAAATTGTGGTGGTGTTTTTTTTTTTCCCCCTGTCACTGAAGTTGTACCTTTAAGATTGTTTTAACCTTTAAGATTAATATTTGCCTCGGGTACCATCGACATGGCACTGTTGATCAATTGTAAAACCTTTTATTGGGCAAGGAGTCATACTTTTTAAAAGGGAAGTCAACCCCCCAAATCTTTACAATAATGTGTTCTAGGCAGCCCCACTTCGCTTGCGAACATCACATGACCTAATTAAAAACAATAGTCAGGGCTCACGTGATTGATCATTATCTTCGCCAATCTGATGTAACTTTCATTGAACGCAAGTGGCAAAATTGTCGAACCTTGAGATATGTAAAACACAGATGGATTTTGACGCTTAATTCCTTTATACAAACACAATAAATGCCTAGCTAGTGGAGGCAAATAGGATATGCACACACACACATGTACTACAACACTCTCTCTCTCTCTCTCTCTCTCTCTCTCTCTCTCTCTCTCTCTCTATATATATATATATATATATATATATATATATATATATATATATATATATATATATATATATATATATATATATATATATATGTGTGCGTGTGTGTGTGTGTTTATCCAGTGTCCCTCTATGATGGGAGGGGATATTGTCATTGTAAACAAAGAAACACCTCTGTGATAATACTTGCTTTTAATGCCTTTTTTAACTAAACTTTTTACTAAACATATACTCGTTAAAGATAGATACCCTGGAACTGATGATGAATTATGTCTGGATTATTTGCTATAGTTATCTGCTTCAAGATTTGTAAGCGTATGTACGGTTATGTTGCATATTGCAAGTACATCCTTGTTGGTTTAAATATACTTCACATTACTTTAAGTCCATCTGGCTTCTGTTTGATGACGTGGGTCACATGATGGTGTTTATTGGTCGCTTCATCCATGTGTACAGCTCATTTGTGAAATCACGTTCAAGACAAGGGACATCAAAAACGTATTTAGTATGGTATAGATTTTCTATCGCGCACACGTTTTGTGTTTCATTCAGCCGATGTGTGTTGTTGTGAATGCTTATTTGTCGGCTTGGAGGGTTGCGAGCCGAGCCGTCTTGAGCTCCGCGACCGCTCGGGTTATAAATGACACCGGAGTTGATTAGAAATCAGGAGCGCTGAATCAGCTCTCGTTTGCATACAAGCAATATCTCCCTTTCGCCATCTCTAAATCACGGTGCCTGTCGCCTCGCTGCACGCAAGGCTGAGGTGAAAAGAGAGTACACCAGCATGGATTACCATCATCATGCCTGCCGAAAGATGTTGGATGTTTTGGCAGATAATGACTTCTCATAGCGTTGCAGCATTTCTCTGGTATTTATTATTTATCAACCCACAAGCTGGGCTATGCACCAAAAGGACAAGCGTGTTTCTTTCGTGGAGGTAAGAGATGTGATGGCAAGTGTAATTATTTGGCTTAAAGAGTGAATTTAACCACCCAATTCTCTTCTCTCAATCTACCTTTTACTCTCTCGCCATCTCCATGCCCTTTCAAACAACCTCATCAGCCTTCAGGAAAAATAAATGACCAAATTAAATAGAGAAGTGTAATTTTAATTTTGTTATTTTCGTGATGAATGGCCACTCGTCCATAAGCCCCGGCTTGCCAAGCGCCGCTCTACAGGCCGTTGACTGATTGGGTTTTAGCCAGGCAGGATGTGGAGGGAGAAGAGAAATGAAGGGACACATCAAGAGAGGGAGATGCTGCAGAGGCTTGGTCATTGCAGATTTGCTGAGACCATACCATAGTAAAGTGGCACTGTGAAGAAAGAAAAGATGGACTCAGTTGACCTTGATGTGACATTTTATTTTTGGTTTGCCATCACTCTCTGTATGCTGCTAAATTCTGCCAACTTGGTTGTCGATGGTCATGCTGAAATTCATCTGCTGATCTGTAAACGTGGCTAATTTTGAAAAAAACTCAATAGGATATAGAGTCATTTACTTCAATAAAACCTTTACTCACTTTAAAAAATGTAAGAATATACCATAGTTCCTTGACTATGACACACTTTTTTTCCCCAAGGAAAGACAAAAATATGGGTGCATCCTCCAAACAGTAACTTTATAAAAAAAAAAAACATGTTTTTTTCTTATTCAACACCAGGAAGATGGAAGATGAATTTGTCACCCACATAAGACGGGTTTTGACGCACAGATGTGTATTTTTATATCTGCCCTATTATAATAATTACTACAACGGGAAGAGCTAGAGAGTGGATGTCAGTTGGCTGATAGCAGCAAGTGTCTGTTGCAGCTAACAGCAGCTCGTATTTGCTGAGGTAGTTAAGGCGTTATTTTCAATAAAAGAAGCGAGCAGACTGAACCACCGTCCGAGTCCATCCTTGTTCACACACATGAATATTACAAAAATGGAGAGGGTCATGTAAAAGTTATGATGTGTTCAGCTGTTTCACTTAAGAGTGGCAAGGTACGGACCCTGTGTGCATTTCATTTGACCTATTTATTTATTGTGGTATTTTGGCATATACACACAATCATAATTTTGATGGAACACAAATGCTGCACAACGTCGGGTATTTATGGCAAAATGAACTCGAGCTGCATCAAGAAAGGATAAAAAACTGCTTCTATCACATTCATGTTCCACTTGCGCTGCATTCACTGACTGCTCACAAAGTGGGAAATCTAAAATATGCTTAATTTTGATAAATAGATCGATTAGGTAGGTAAATCATTAGGGATATGATACTTTCAATCTAAAAATGACAATTTTAGTCCAAATCTTCATCTTATAGTTTTTTTTTCTTTTTATAAATCAAGTGTACCAAAATAGATGGCCATTTTTAGATTCCTGGAGCGTCAATGCCAAATTTTAGTACAACAAAATTCGGCAATCTAAAATATTCCCTCTGATGCTTGCAACAAAGTAGTTTAAACCATCATGGCTCAGTTGCTTGAAGACATGCCAATTTCTAAGTTTTAACATTTCATGAAACGATCTCGAAACCCCTAAATTACCTAAATTTTAACAATTTGTTATAGCTCCTCGTAAATACGGGTAACAATTTAATATGGAGCGTTAGAGTTATCTATTCTGACTTGGCTGCTCATAATAATCTTTGCACAAATAGTATTTTGTCTAAATTATGTGAAAGACCAACAGCCATAACAGACCCTGTGTGACGTGCTGCTTCAGGCAAGTGTGGAGGGACAAACTGCAGGCCTCTTCCTTCCTTCCTGAAGCTGTCACATGTGATGATTGTTCTCAAAAGACCACATGCAACCAGTGATAGCTTTCCTCAACCAAATTGAATTGCACAATATCAACAATCTACTGCATTCTATTTAGGCATGGGTTACTTTGTTGATTTTTCTACACGCAATTACAATATGGGAGGGTACATTTCCCTAATTTAATAAAAGTCATAGTTAAACTTTTAGACTTCAAATTGACCCGGTAGTCATGTAAAGAAAAATATCACGACATTTGAATATTTTATATGACTCTCCTCATGCGGCTGTAATGAAATCCCAATCTAGGAAATTTCTCTCCATTTTCCTTCTTCTTTCAATGTTAACATGAGAATTGGACCAGCATCTTGCGCAGCTCAACTGAGTTCTTGTTTCTGTGTTGTTTTGTCTCCTGTCAGTCTATTGATCCAGGCCAGCAGTTCACTTGGGAACATTCCAACCTGGAGGTGAACAAGCCAAAAAATCGTTATGCCAATGTCATCGCCTACGACCACTCCCGTGTCATCCTTGCTCCCATAGAGGGTAAGGCTCACCCGTTCTTACATTTTGCACACTCAAACAGACATTTCGGACATTTTGAAACTGAATTGTTAAGGACTTTTTGGTTCACTGGTTGTTGTTTTGGTCAAGCCATCTTGGTTAGGAATTTGTTTTCACCAGCCTGTTTGTCAGATCATCCTCCACTTCCCTCTAAACTGTCCTTAGACACAGCGCTGGAGCTAGAAAATTCTTCCTTTGCCTCCTAAATTGCTTGAGACATTGTCAGAGGTAGTCACCCTTCACTGTTGACATTGATGTGGGGTTGCAACACTAAAGCAAATGCAGACTTCTTTCTATGACAAAATCGCTCCTACTCCATTCTCTTCTTTTGTGTGAACTAAATGTTCCAAGTAGATTTTCAACACCTTACAATTTGCAGCTGTGACATACAAAAAAAAGCTCACAGAGGGAGAAAAAAGAAAAACAAACGCCTCATCCATAAATACATAAATTAATCAAGTCTGAAATTTCTATTTTACACCGCAGTGATTTTGCCATTAGTTGCAGCAGAATAACAATTCATGCACACCGCCTTTTCTCCGTTCATTTAGCCATGACTAAAACCAACTCACCATTCTCAGATAGTGCAGTATCCATTTTAATGGATGTTGCATTGCTTACATTCTTTGCTTCTAATTTCAACTCTTTCATTTTATGAGTTTTTTTTCTTCCTCTTGTGGGCATCTGACTCTTCACGGTATATTTTTCATCCACTCCAGCCTGGTTTTTGTCCTCCCTACGTTTCTTTTCTTAAACTCTTAAATTAGCCCAGCCAAGCGTTTCATTGCTTGTCGCCGGATTGCTGCAACGTCTCTCGCAGGGACGTGACTTTCAAACGCAAAAAAAGCTACGCCCCGCCTTCAATTTCACCTGAAAAATTTGTCTTTCACCATATATTGAAGGAACCATGAGCCCCACTGTGGCTTCAACTTTGATTTTAACATGTGCTGATCAGAGCTTGGTGACAGATAAGCACAGTGCGTGATCAAACGACAGACCTCCAGCACACTTGAAACTTTGTGCCTTCAGTACCAGGTGCAACCGTGATGCAGTGATGTACATAGCTTAACTTTGAAGCTTTCAGCTGCAGATACTTATAGCTACACGATGTCAGTGAAAACAAGAGTTCAAAATCACAAGTGTTCATGTCATCATTGGCATGAAGGTGTTGCTCTATGTCCTTACATAGTCGAGAGATGTGCTCATTGCAACTATTCCGATCTTCGGGGTATCAGTTTGTCTTGGAGGCTTGGCGGGTCCGCCTCCTACTTTTAGCCTCACATATACTGTTGAAGCTGTGCTAAATTAGATGGAGTCTGATGTACCACATCCATTGATATGTAGTCCAGACCGAACAACAGAGGCTGAACAGATGGCACCAATCTGGGGGAAAACAGCACAAGGGGGTCCTGCTGTAAGAAGGCAGAATAAGAGATCATTTGACCTTTTTATATCTAACATATGTCTCCTCAAACTTGGAAAGGGAAAACTAGTGGCATTGTAATTACAAACCAAAAGTAAAAATAGTCTGTTGTTGCCATAGAGACCCTGAACCACCCATTTTTGTGGGGAACTAAAAGCTAACGTGTTACTGTTTCCGATGAAACCATCCGATTAAAGTTACTTATCTGATGCCGTTGTTTGTTATTTTTGTTTGTAGCTTTTTGTATATGTTTACACCTAAAGAAATAACCATACATTATAGAACATCTAATAAGGGAACTTCTGGTATCAAATATAGTGAAATGCAATATTGGCGTATGCAAATTAATCTTCACATCTGCGTGGCATCTTAGCGTTTTCAAGACACAAGTATTATAGTCACTATTTTAAGTTTCAGCTAAAAAATAAAAATAAAAAAACTCATATTAAGGTTTCTTGCACTGTCTAACAGTGTTGCTGTAAAAGATATACTAAAGATGTAATTGTCCTTTTTATTAACATTTTATAACAACAATTATAAACAATTTACAATAAAATATTGAGTTTAGTTGCCATGACAATATCAAATGAAGAATGCATCATACGTTTTTGTGTAGTTTTGAAACTATATTCTCCCCAAATTTTTATTTTCCAGTTTATAGGAGCTGACGAAACAAGCATTTTTTACACGTAAATATGCTTTTCTTTTGAAGATTTTTTACACGTTTACTGATTGTTTCTGCATTCTTCAGGGAGAAATAATGATATAATGTGGGGCAAAGAAAAGTGTGAAGAGATATAGCACATTGCTTCATCAGAAGTATATTGCTGTGATCTTTGTGCAGGGATCACAGGTAGCGACTACATCAATGCCAACTACATTGATGGCTATAGGAAGCAGAATGCCTACATTGCCACCCAAGGTCCCTTACCAGAAACCTTTGGGGACTTCTGGAGGATGGTGTGGGAGCAGAGAGCAGCCACCGTGGTCATGATGACCAGACTGGAGGAGAAGTCGCGGGTAAGTTTGCTCAAGCGCATGCAAGATTTGTTTTTCGCTCTGCAGCTTGCCTCTAGTGACTGCAGTAGCCTTTTTAAAATGCTGTTCCACAATATACATCAAAATCAAATCAGCGATTCATGAAGCCGAGGTAGAAAATGTGAAAAATGGCAGAGATTTGCTATGATTTCCCAGATGCGGACTCAAACTTCATTGGCAGGTAATCAGACGTTATTTTCTTGAGATGGCTCACTTTCAGGGAAGAATAGAAATTGCGTTTGTGAAATTTAAATGGGGTGCTGAAAGCAGTGCAGAAACGGTTATCTCACAAATGGTCTACCTGCTCGCATCTGATAGTTTGGGCAACATCCACAGGGGACTTGGCGGTGTTGTTTTTTTTTATTATTTCTTCACAGCTACAAAAGTGAGAGAAGTTTCTGTAGAAACAACAAAATATCCGTCTCCTATTGCCAAGAAAAAAAAAAGCTCAGCAACTTTTAACACTCAAGAGATGCTGTTTTTTATTTTTTTTGCTCAGAGCAGTAAGCTAAAATTAAAAGGTAAACTTGTTTTTTCTTTTTTTGTCGCACCTGTGACCATTACCTCCCACATCAGTCTGTTGAAGAAAGAAGTTATGGTTGATGTAAATTTGGTAGAGAGGTGGCATGACACACTTCCACTATGGGGAAAAAAAATGATATTTCAAACAAAACATAGATTTGGTCTTCCCTTTGCAATTATACTGTGAGATTTATGGAATATGAATGTGTTTTGTCCATTTCGCCACCTTTTTTTATAGGTATTAGACATGATATTGGACAAATTCCTCTGCCAAAACCACAGATATTAAGATAGGTACAGCAATGGAAATAGCAGCTGTTGAATACAGAAATATTGTGAGAGCTTCAAACATGGCCAAATAACAAAATGTGCTTGATATCAGTACTGTAACAGCAGAATCCCAAGGACAGAAATTACAATATTGTAATCCAGTTTGTATACTTCATTAACAAAAAAGTACAAAGTACAAAACAGTGACAACACATGTTGAATAGGTTAACAACGTGATTTTTGCCCCACTACACTCTGGAACAAAAGACAAGACAGTGCACAGTGAATGATGGACATCTCCACAGGTTTTAAGGTACCACATGGTCGAAATGGTTTTGCAATTGTATTAACTTAATTATTAAGATTTAACAACGTTGTCATACAATACATACAGTACTTAACTTGTGTCACTTCTAGTCAATACCACACTACATTCTATTTGGTTGCTTTGTGTGTTGTTTAAGTCCGGTACACACGAGCCATAATCGGCGTTATGCCATCAGCTCTGGGCGCAAATGCTTCCCGAGAGCAGATGGCGCTGTTCCCCGCACATGAGGCGCCATTGGCTTAACGCCGACGGCGCCTTGTAAGCGCTTGGAGTTGTGTTGATCACATGTTTGGGACCATTCAAGATGGCGATTTCTGAGTTGACAGAGGGTAAAAGCGATCTCTTCTATCGCCTTTTGCATCTATTCTGTAGGCCTGACATCTTTAAAGGCATTTGTAAATTTGCCAGAAATCAACAAATTATACTCCAGAAAAGCCACTGAAATGAGGACATTGAGATGATGCCACCTAATTTGGGTACGTGTGTCGTGGACTATAGCCGTATGTCATTGGCTTTCGTTCCCTGCACACACAGCACCAAAATGATCAAACTGGTTCGATGTGCCGGTGGTGAGCATTGGTCATAAGCAAGTAGTGGTAATTATGAGCCAAAACAGAAATGTCTTGTGCAAAAATAAATTCTTTGGCTTTTCTCTTTCTCAAGATTTTTGAATAGGTATTTACAAACAAAACTATGAATTAGCGGTGCAATGCTTCATTGAAAACACACCTTCTTAAATTTGAATTGGCCAAAATCAAGATCTCAACAAATATTTCTTTAGTTCGCCATGAAAGCAGGAGAATTGCTAGTCTTTTTGTTCCCCTCAAAATAAAATCCTGAACCACTAATGCTCACTGCTTTTTTGAAATGTTTTTGTTCATCTTTTACAGCTAATGATAAGAAAAAGATTAATACAAATACAGAAATAATTAGAGGCAATAGCTGGTTTCACAATATCCCCTTCACAATTGTTACTCGAGGCTTCTCTTGTGACACAAACTGAAATCTTATATGGCTGCCACAAAACAAGCAACATGAAAATGGAAAAAATCGGTGTGAAAACTTGCAAGGTAATTTCTTCCCAACAAGTGGACTTGTGTGTCCAAAATACAAATATGACTTCATCCTGTCAAGCCAAACCAGTGTCAACATCAGACTTACTTACCCCGGGTGTCTCCACTTCATCTCACCTCTCTTCAGTTGTTTACCTGCGCACAATCCTGACAGGCGCTGTCCTCCACTGTCAGACATGATCAGTACATGTGGCCGCTGGAAGCTCGGTGTCGGTTTGAGCAGGAAATGAGAGAGAGGATGTCTTCCAGCGTGTCACACCACATTGAAGGAAACTGAATGAGATGCACTGACATAGGAGGCAGGTGATGTGTTTTTGCAAGCTTACTGCAAAAGCACTGGAAACCAAATGTTACAGCAGATGTTGGATGGAAAATATAGTGGAGCATGCAGATGCGCCTTACTTTTTTTTCTTTTACTTTTTTCATTAGGTATTGTATTGTAAAGGGTACGGATGGGGATTGTTGAAAATAAAACAAGACAGTATGGTTGTTTCTTTCTTCCTGTACATTTCTCTGATGTGTAATAAAGAGAAGTTCCCCTGGAGCTTCTATCGGCTCTCACTGCTGTTTTAATCCACATGGTGCTCTCAGGTGTGTGAGATGAGGTGTGTGCGTCCAACAGCGTGCATGTATTTCTGTGACGTTCAGCGTGTTGTTACCATTCCTCCTTTTTAGCTTTTATACATATTATTTTTTACATCGCAGTTTAATTTTTTTCTTACACATTTTTTACGATATTTTTTGGTCTCTCTATTATTTTTCACAGATAAAATGTGACCAATATTGGCCCAGCCGCGGCACAGAAACCTATGGTATGACCCAAGTGACCCTACTGGACACCATAGAATTAGCCACTTTTTGTGTGCGCACCTTCTCCTTGCATAAGGTATATCTTCTTTTGAATACATCTTCTCTTCGCCAAAACAGTAATATAACAAACCAGGACAAAATTCCCATTTGTGTTTAAACCGGTGAAAAAAAAAAAAAAAAAAAAAAATATATATATATATATATATATATATATATATATATATATATATATATATATATATATATATATATATATATATATATAAATGTGAGTATTTTTACAAGTATGCTTAACAAATTAAGCTGGAATCATAAAATGGTATTTTGCTAAAAAAAGATGTTTTCCTTTTTTTTTGGCAGTTAGAAAATATGAGAATAAAATACGGAATGCCTTTTTTGAGTGTACTAGCTCACAGTAAAACACACACACTGAAAAAAATACTTGAAATAGTACCATGAATGCTCATTCATATTTTAATCCTTTCACATTTTCTACTAAAATGCACTTGAAAAGACAAAAAAATCACAAAGGCAGATCAAATTTAAGTGTAATTAAAGTAGACATCGCAAGCTCTACTTGCACTGTCACACACTCATTATCACACAGAGTGACCTTGCTTTAATTGGATCTGTGCAAAAGCATATTCCATAGAATCTGAGCCCATTTCATCCAATCGCTCGGTGACAAAAAAAAAAAAAAAAAAGATTTTGCAGGAATTGTGTGTCTAGGTCGCTTCCAACACAGACAGCTCATTTTCAAAACGGTAACCGTGGTCAAGATCCATATGTATGTGTTTCCAGCAGAGATGCAAACATGGCTAGAGACAAATAGCGACCGATGGCTTGTCACGTTTTTTTGTTGGCAGCATCAGCAACAAAATTAGGGAGTGTCCAAAAAAAAAAAACTATAAAAATAAAGAACTGGGCCAGTTTGCTTTTAATTACCACACTCATGTATTCATTTATTCAGCAAGGGGGGAAAAAACTGTCAGAAAAGCAGAAAGGCTGCATTGAAATGCAAACAGTATCTCCATTAGAGGAGTGAAGGTGAGAACAGAACGATCAAGTGATTTCTTCACACTTTGCTAAGAATCTTTCTCAAGATCCTTATTTTCATGTGTTGTTAAAATGGCTCTTTTTTACTTAGTTATTTTGAAAAACACATATTATCCCTTATTATAATAACTGTAAGCAAAAAATGAATGTTACATTTTTTTTTTCATTTTACACACACTGTCCTGGAATGAAGCTAAAGCAATTGATGTTGGCATTTTAAATCAAAACTATAAATTAAGGGTGCAACTATGAGCGATAGTTTAACTTTACACACTTTGGAACCTTTACACTAATAGGTGTAAAGTCAGATTTTGTAAAAGCGTAGCACACAATTGTGTGAATAGTTGAAAAAAAAAATTGCCCAGCCCAATTGAACACAACTGTATTTGTTCTATTTAGAATGGATCCAGTGAAAAACGCGAGGTCCGCCAGTTCCAGTTCACAGCATGGCCTGACCACGGTGTCCCAGAATACCCGACACCGTTCTTGGCCTTCCTCCGTAGGGTCAAGACCTGCAACCCGCCTGATGCTGGACCCATCATCGCTCACTGCAGGTCAGCAGCAGTGGTGCTTACAGTAATTCAGTGTACTAGGTTGTTTGTTCCTAAGCAATCTTGAATCATAAATTGCATTTATATTCACACTATTCTTTTTAATCAAAAAATAGACATTCAATTTAGAGTGTAGATTAACAGGACTCAGTTTGCTATCCGTCAAATCAGTGGTTCTCAAAATGTGGTACAAGTAAGGCCCAAACAACTGGTTGATTGAATCGAACATTGGTCAAAAATAAGGGGCCAAATGGCCCATATTTGCTAATTGTTTTAAAATGTTTCGCTTTATGTCCTATCTATTTACAGCAGCTGTCATTATATTGCACACATAAATTTATACCATTTAATTTTTAAGAAGCAATGCAAGGAAGTTGTGCAAGAAATGGATCTGATTTTATTTCACACACAACCTAAAGTCAAAACTTGCGTAAAAATAATAATAACATACAAATCAATAAATAAATCAAGTACAAATGTGTTAAATATGACACACATTTAACTACTGCTTACATGTATGAAAATCATTTTGTTTGTTTTAAACATGGACGTACATACTTTTTATTAGATTGAATTCATTTCGGCAGTAAACACTCGGTTTAAGAAACATATAGTGGAACGTTGCCCTTATTAGGTACTGTATATTAAACATTTACCAGTGAACAAAATGGCCTACCTCCTCTCCTTGTATAGAGTATTCTGCATTAAATAATACACAAAGAAAAGTATTCTCACTCTTTCTTAGCAGTTGCAGATCTTTTCTCTCTCCAGTGATCACATCATCCTCTCCTTCAAAGCAGCACTTTTATTCTGCTCCCATTCTCTCCATGTCTCTCTTGTTTCCCTACGCCGTCAGAAAGACTCACCCTAATCCGATCTCATTTTTCATGTTTCGTCTCTTTTTTTGCCCTGTAGCCTTTAACAAATTATAGTTCTCAAAAAGGCTTATTCAAAGCCGTCCTTTTTTTGTCAAGATAAGAAGACCCCAATCAGTCCAAAATGTTACAGTAGAAAACCGAAATGACAGCTTGCGTTACACTCTCGATGTACGGTCTACATTATTGTTTTAATGCATTTTTACGGTATTTGTCACTATCAGTATAGACTCACAGCACACAATACTAGTTGCAGTATGCGCAAATCCAGTACAACAGCCATGTCAAAAACAGAGCCAGGATGAAGAAAATATATAGTAACTGAGAATAATCATTTAATATTGTTTATTATTTCCACTGTAGGCTGTACTGTATCATCCTGTGTGCTCTTTCTTATACTTCATTTACTGTAAATAGGGCAGCTAGCTGACTTGAAGCCTTGGTTTGCGAGATAGCTAAATGATGGCATGTTAGAGCGAGGTTGCAATGAGAGAACAGTGCCCTGGATCTAGTTTTTTTTGGCTGTTGTTTTTGAAAAGGAGTACATAGGAGAATGTGCTCCCTGTTATACTCTGCGCTGCCTGTTGAGGCCCTGCATGACAGTAAAACACGTCTCCAAGCATAATGAGAACTTCAAAATAAACCTCATCCAGCCAAATACTGTGAGTCCCCATGTATAGGACTCACTGGTGTGTAGGACGAACTCTTACCCAGGGATTCCATATGTTGCGGTGCACGTCCGCTCCCCTGCTCCACAACGCAGTCATGTTAATGAATTAGAGCGTTTCCATATCCTGCATATCCGCCGAGCTGCGCTGCGTCGTGACTCTGCCGTGCGCCAACTTTGTGCCGGACTTGAAAAATCTGTGCCGTGGTCAATACCACAGTTTAGAAAGCACCAAACAGAAAAAAGAACGTGATCTACATCTGGATTTATAAAACCACATCACACGGACAAGATTGTCTTCTCCTTTGCTGATTGATCAACCCAAAAGTGACTGCTTCAACTTCTCTGTTCCATTGTCATTGAGCAAAATATAGTCAAATGGAATACCTTTCCGTGTTATTTAACCCTGCTTGCCAGTCTTAATTGAAACATCATAACCTTTACATAATCCTCCCCATTTTATTTTGACAAACCAAAAATCAGGAGAGAGGTTAAATTTTTTTACTCCATTGGCACACTGTCAAACCAAGCAAAAAAGTTTGGATCATGATGAGTGCATTGACTTGCTTCCTATTATTGAACTGCCATCCAAGAGAGAATTTAGAATTAGCATTAGCAACCACTGGTCACCAGATTGATTCGCGCTAAAATTTGTTATACAGTAAGTAGTGCCTGGAAAGAACTTATTAGAAAGAGCTTGCCATGACCCAGTTCTTAATTTTGAAAATGTGGTCATCCTAACAAAGTCATCATAAAGCTGACTGAAAATACAAAGATGTGCAAAGCTGTTATTTGTGCAGTAGCTGCCTACTTTGAGAAATGTAAAACATGTTTAACTGTAGTAATTCCACATCATAAAGCTGACTTAAAAAATATCAAGATATGTAAAACTATTTTTACTTTGAATGGCATTTTTTTCAAATAAAAAATGAACTGGTTTTGTAGAGGATCTGATCTCTTCTCCCTACCTATTGTAAATTATGTTTACATTGTCACTCTGTGTTGTGCTGTGGTAAATAAAAGTTGTTGTATTGCCACAAAAGCATGCTATAGTGCCCTGCTAATATGAGACCAAAAATAAAAGATGCATTTTTATTTTCTCCTCCTATAGCGCCGGTGTTGGACGTACGGGTTGCTTCATTGTTATCGACGCCATGCTGGAGCGAATCAAGCACGAGAAGACTGTTGACATTTATGGCCACGTGACATTGATGCGCTCACAGCGGAACTACATGGTCCAGACAGAGGACCAGTACAGCTTCATTCATGATGCTTTGCTAGAGGCGGTGGCCTGTGGCAACACTGAGGTGGCGGCCCGCAGCCTCTACTCCTACATCCAGAAGCTGGCCCAGGTGGAGAGCGGCGAACACGTCACTGGCATGGAGCTCGAGTTCAAGGTACCATGTGACCTGAGGCAAAGATGAAATTTATGCTTGAAAGCAATTGTAACTTGTGTGTATATTTTTTTAATTGTATTCATTAAACAAAATGTATCTGTGTAGACACGGGTAAGGACATTTGGCTAAATAATGTATTTACAGTGCTCTATTTTACAATCACTTGAAATGGGATTATTACAGTTTCCCCACAGAAAGCATACCGATCATTCATAATTTTATGGCACTTTAACGGCGCCCTTCAATTTGTGTTGCTCTTATACCTTTTTATATTATGATCCTATAAACTTTCTGTACACATTAGTGTTTCACTATCAGCACAGCGTTATTGTGGGAAGTGATGGCAGTAAACCTGCATATATCAGACAAACTGAATTTGGCTCGAGACAAGTGGCCGATAAAATGTGTAATACTGGAAGTTTAGCTCATTTAGTCATTAACATAAAGACACTTTAATTGTAATACTCTTCTTTTTAAAGGGGATTTTTGCCACTGTTTTGCTATAGTTGTGGCACAATATGATTCCAGATAGACCCAAGCAAATGTAGAACAATACCAAAGCCATTGTTATTATGCATCTACATGCAAACAAACTGGCCGGGCTCCAGCAATAACCTCCTCGTTGCCAGCTGTTAGAAAATGTAATAGCTTGGAGAACTTTTTGATCTATTTTAAGCAAATGGAGGAAGTGGTAGCAGTGCGATTTGCTTAGATGGCAGTGAATGAAACAATAAGGAGAACGAGTGTCTCTTTTCACATTAGATTTGCAAGTTTGTCTTTTTAAATGTGAGTTGCTCTTGGTCGTGACTTGCGCAAGCATTTGAAAAGTATCACTACTGAATGTTTTCTGACATCCTTTTTCTGATGTTGTCTAGACGCCAGTTATTACAAGGCTTAAATGGCTTTCCGAAAAGAACATTGCTTTCTTTGAAGTGTTTTGTTCTTTTAAAAGTGCTTTTTTCATGATGTCTTTTCCTCGATTGCTTAGATAATCCCTAAGGTCGACTTTGAGCCTTCTCAGAATTCTATGATAATGTTTTTATTTAATCAATACAGCAACCATTTGTTTGGTACAGTGCTTAAAGTGGGCCACTACGCAGTGCTACATCGTACCAGCAAATTCCAATTTTGGCCTCTGGCATACCGGGACTTTCGACAATGTATCGGGTCTTCACATGAGCCCACATAGTACCCTATCTTGTTGCATTTCTGACTTTCATTATGCGATACTCTTACGACTCCATCAGAAATGTGGGTAATCCAAATAAAAGAAGGAAAATAAAATAATGAACTACGCCATCATTGTAGGATACTGTACAAAACTCCAGCGTTGTAGCTAGCCACTAGAGGGAGTGTTGATGAGACATAAGGGGCAATCAATTGCATCGGGACATTTCATACTCAGGCAGAATGTATGTATTTACTGATTCATTCATTATCTGTTATTTATTAAAGACTAATTATTTAATTCATTTCATGAGCTACTGTTTCCCACTGCCTGATTTACCTGGCAACAATCAAGAAAGTGGAGATTTGGCACTTATTTTGTCCCAACTAAAGCAGTGATTTGGTAGTAAAACGTCCCTTTACATTTCGATCATCAACTGGTGAATTTTTAACTGCTGACTTTTTATTACAACCATTCATGTTACATGTAATTTGAGTGTGATGCTCAAGTTAGTCATCTTCCTATTGGCCATTCATCAGCATGGCACCCTGCCAAGAAACAATAACCGCACTGGTGTATTTCCACTTAGTGAGGCACATTTGTGATGGAATCACCGTGTGAGTAACAGATGATAATGCTGAGCTGGTGTCAGGAGTTGAACAGGGAATAATAATGTTCACTCTACAGCCTGTATGAAGAGAGGTGGATTTTAAGGAGGCTGGGGTGGTACATTACAGATGATGAAGAAAGAGACAATTGCATTTAGCCTAATGTTAGGAAGGAACTACAAATGAAAATCAAATATGGAGTTTTTGCTCTTAACAAGATTTAGGTTGGTAGTGGATCATTATGAAGGGGAAATGTGGCTTCACTTAACGCGGATATATCCGCATGATTTACGGCTTTTTTTTTTTTTTAGTAGGCATACAATTAAGATGATTTCACAATAATGTATTTCTGTTTCAACAATTCTTCCAAAATAATTGACTAAACCTGTTTCTGACGTGATCACCACAACACTAATCCTTGTTGGGTAACATGCCATGCTTGACCCAAGTGTACTATAAATGGAAAAGAACTGGCATGTTGGTTAAGGGATACCCTGGATGCTTCGCCGCTCTGTTGCATGGAGAGTTTGGCCAGCATTGGATCTGATTCACGTAGCCACTGTAGTGTTTGGTGATAGGGCTGAGGGTCTGTGTAGTGCTGCCAGGCCACCTCAAGCTCATCCAGGTCCCCTTGTGCAATGCTGATCAAAGGCAAGGCTGAAGCAGAAGGGATGAAGGGATGGCAGAAGGACGGCCTGAATGAAATCCAAGTAAATAGGTGTTGATCTTGAAGGGGATTTGGGAAATAAATCCTAAACGTCTACCCTGTTTGCATTGACATGTCAGAAGAACATTGTACGAACTAGGTCAGTCACATCAGATGTTTTGAAATGTGTTTATGTTGATACCTGTTGATATCAACTTTGGGGATTTTGACAAAGGCATATCACAGACATTTCTAAAGACACCTGCGAACTATTTCAGGTAAAAAAAAAAAAAAACATGTCTTCAAAAATATTTAGTTAATCTCCAAAGTTAATGCTTCAATTTTGACAGCTCTATTTTTTGTGGGGGTTTTTTTTCAAAGAAGGCGTGTCAACAGGTCAGGAATGACAAATTCCTTTTTAAATATTTCAAATTTAAAAGCATTAGTGTGGTGCGTTTTGAGAGAAAAAATTAGCAGAATTCAAGTAGTATCAATGTATAATTTAGAGCATAATCTATACATGGCACCTTATGCTTATGGGCATATATTGAATAATATAATACCACTGACAACTTCTTGAGTAAATAAATAGTACTCACTTATAATAGTATGGAATTTTATTAAACGGTCTCACCAACAAATATTTATTTCTTGTCATTGAGATTTGAATTAGCTGAGCGTCCAGTCAGCAGCTGATTACACCACCTACTAACTAAGTATTGGAGATTCACAGGTAACAACATTTATTGAATTTCAGTTTTAACATCAGCCTGTATTGCCGTTACTAAGCCACACAATGTCACCTTTCTGATACAAACAGTCCATGTATTCATTCAATGGATAATTGCTGAATCATTTTTATCCTGAGTTTGAATATCCCCCTGCATAGCATATTTTTTTGCATACATTGCAACTGTATCGAAGGAGAGAGTGACCCATTTTTTTTGTGTTGTTGTTTCTTTCATTCTTTATCTCCAAGCTCGTTTATGTGTGTTTGTGTTTGGCGTAGATCCCTACAACTGATATCGACCCCGCTGGACTCCATGATTTACAAAACAGGATAAACATATTGAATTACTTCCCGCGGCATGCATACTTAATAAGTAGTGACACTTTGAAATTGTAGCATCACTGTGTTTTAACGGTCAGGCTGGTGGTTAGGTGCACGGGTGGCATACAAATGTCTCATCTATGTTAGCTTTATCTGTCCTCCATCTTCAGCTCGCTGTCCTCTATTTTTCTTTCCTCTTTTGTCGTTTTTAAAGTATTGTGGTCCTTGACAGTTCTGTCCTGTCTCAGATCATTCACTTTATCTTCCTCCCCCTTCTTCAAATACCATTCTCTTCTCCTCTTCTGACGACTTTTTTGAAACCTCTTTTTCAGCCATTCCTGTCTCTTTTTCATTTATCAATGTATTCCTCCATTTTTGTCTTACCAGCGTTTGGCCAATTCCAAAGCCCACACGTCACGCTTCATCAGTGCCAACCTACCCTGCAACAAGTTCAAGAACCGCCTGGTCAACATTATGCCCTATGAGACCACACGTGTTTGCCTGCAGCCAATCAGAGGCCTGGAAGGATCCGACTACATTAATTCCAGCTTTATTGACGGATACAGGTAGGATGATTTTTTTTTTTTTTGAAGAGAGAAGACTTTGCATTACTGGCAGGATCGGTTTTTGTATGGTCACTGACTGGAACAAATACAGTACACGGCAACCGGCAGAACACTATAAACACATGATTGAGACCAACACACAACACACACTTAGAAGTGGCTGCAAAGCATATTAGATTCAAGATGCGATAATGTGGTTTAAAATGTCTATAGCCACCATGGTGACACTGTAATATGACAACAAATAATTTCACTGTATGTTATTTGACAGTTATTAATAATATCTCATGATGTGTCTGTGTGTGTGTATGCGAAGGCAACAGAAAGCCTACATTGCCACACAGGGCCCTCTGGCAGAAACGACAGAGGACTTCTGGAGAATGCTCTGGGAGAACAACTCCACCATTGTAGTCATGTTGACCAAACTGAGAGAGATGGGAAGGGTATGACACTGACACTACAAACAGTCATATCATTGTTCTAATCAGGATTCAAATCGCTGAAGCTCCTATGACACATCTTCATTTTTCAATACAGGAAAAGTGTCACCAGTATTGGCCAGCAGAGCGCTCTGCTAGGTATCAGTATTTTGTGGTGGACCCCATGGCTGAGTACAACATGCCTCAGTACATCCTACGAGAGTTCAAGGTCACAGACGCCAGGGTAAGATGGTCAGAACCACACATTAAGATCAGTCTCACAAGCTTTTATCATTTACAGGAACCTTTAGCGATAAACATAAGGCGAAGGGGGCTTATTGTTGAGCCTATATAAGGCAAGGTTTATTCTGAGCCCAATTATCTGAGATAATTTGAAACTCGAGCAGCACTGCAGCGTCAACACAAAACTGCTTCTATTCGCCAGCTATGTGCACATAGGCAGCTAGTTACTGTATTTTGTTCCTGTTGGTAAAATATCATATCATACACTCCCCACACAAACGTCATATTGCAATATGCTCATAATCAAGCGCAGATGCATTGAAATTGTGTATGAATGCTGTGTCAGCCGTTTTGCCAGCTGTATTCAACCATTCAATTATTTTTGACAATGACCTCTACTGTATCTAGAAGTAATGCTGATGCTACAGAAAAGAATATTCACATCTAAAGATGAAAAGGTAAAGAAAACCAAATTCAAGCATGGAGTCACAAAGACAATTTTGAAGGAAAAAAAAACACTATTATAAACTGCGGCAAAATATTGTTTTCCTTCGGTCATGTTCCACCACAATGTGTGGAAAAATAACATGTTCATTTTAACGATTACAAACTAAATAGAAGGATAAGCAGTTCAGAAAATTTAAAAAATATAGGTTCATTACTTTTCTGACATAAACATGCATACCGCGTATTAAAGGGAATACATGTCTGCATATAGGAAACAATTTTGCATTTGTTAATAATGAACCCATCGCAACAAGTTGCGGGAGGTGGAATAAAGAATTTTCTCACGTCACTTTCCATCTACAAAGAGGACACTTCTATAGCTGGTGATAAAACACTAATTCACATTGTTAATCACAGTAATATCTATGTAATAAAAGTCCATTTTAAGACCACTGTAAAAATATGATGGCTCAGCATTCTCGTTTCCTCATAGGTTTTAAAATACGTGAGAAGAGCAGCGAGCAGCATCCATACGCAGTCACATCATCAATATTACAGGCAAACCTTGCCTGGGTGCTTGAAACTGATAGCACTTTTTTTTTTTTCATTTATTTATTTTTTTGAAAGGATTAAGTCTGTGTGAAATTTGGGGAAGTGCTTCAATTCCAGGCGCACTTGTGAGAGAAGTATGCGTAGGTTGTTTGATTTGGATCCCCAAAAACATTAGTGCTCATGGGAATAAACTATAAAATTAACCCTATATACTGACTGTATGTGCTGACATATTTGTTTGATTAAAATGAAAGTATGCTTGCACAAATTCCTCTTCAGAGTAATAGCATTGCTTGCACGCTTCAACACTCACATCTAGCGAGCCAGTCACGTATTTAATCACACAATTTGACACGCAGCGTGGGCCCTCAGGTTGTGTGTTAAAATTTCCTTTGTTCCCCCCTCTTCTCCTTACTTAGCACATCGCTCATTGTGCTGTTGTCTTTGCCTTTCTCGTTTTATTTTTAATCCTGCTACTTAGGCGTAATGTTTTGCAGATGAAAGACAATGGACGAAACGTTAACATGCTATCTATTCCCAAAACCACAACACAAACATGACATGTACAAAAAGTGTATGGAAATTCCTGTGATAGAACCACTGGATTAAACATGTTTGAGCACATTGTGGCATGAAAGCTGTTAAAAACAGCAGCAACTAGGTGAAGGTTGTAGATTTGATGCTATTATTTTTATTGGCCAAATTCTTATAAATCAGTCACGGATAATACATTACATTGCAAATCAACAGCAGATTTACTTTATTGTCACTTAGATGCACTCGATTGCATACACATGAAAAGGCTTTTGCTGAGAAGCTCCAATAAAATACATGATATGTTTCAAAAGGATAAAATAAGATTAAAAAAACCATAATGCAATTCCAAGAGACAGTACCCATAAGGTAACATTCAGGGAAATGTGTGTTATTGCACATTTACAGTTGTTGCACCTTGTAGCGCTTTTGTTCAAGAGTCTGATGGCTTGCGGAAAGAAACTTTCTCAGTCTGGTTGCGTGGGCTGGAAGGTTCTTACAGCCTCGCACTTTCTTGGACCTCAGTGAGGTGAACAGCCTTTAATGGAACCGTTTTCTGAACCCGTTTGGGATTTTTATCTATCAACTGACCATGATTATTATACCTCTTTAAAGAGTTTATCTTGATGATAACCTGACATAACATACTGCATATTTGTTTTTTCTTTACTTCTGAACCATTGAAAACATTGAGAGTAGGGACATCAGTTTTATAAATAGACAATTTATGGATTCCTTAACAAAACGAATAAACCATAAAAACTGATAAACCTTTAAAAATTAAACCAACGAGTGCTCCAATATCCCACGATCTACTTTTTTTTTTTTTCCTGGGTTTGCCCTGGTTGTAATCGCAGAGCTAAAACTATGAGTCACCGATACTGCTCAGCTGCATAAGTACTGCAAATAGGATGCACACTAATCTGCACCATCCTTTGACGGACGTCACATTGTGACCACAACACGAGCCCAAAACCATGCACAATAGCTTAACGGCATTGCACCACCCAACAACTGTAACTGTGTTTTACTGCTTGAATCATTGACAGTAGAGGGAGAGCGACGTAAACATCTTAGCTCGGCCGCATCAGGAGCAAGAATGGTGATGTTACAACGCAGTCGTCCACCGCAGCACACGCACCAGCTCTCATGTTATAATTGCACGGGCATAATTAATTATAAAACAAATCGACTGTTAATCCAAGTAATAACAATAAGGTTTTGGTGAAAGTAATACCATACTATATATAACCTGTGTGCAACTGTTCGCTCTGCCTGTTTTATTTTATTTTGTCCATTAAGCAGTTATTATGAAAGTGCTCATATAGGCTATCTCTGCTAACATGGTGGAGCTGAGACAAAATGATTTGGTTTTCATCACATTGTAGTAATGGTTTTAAACCTTTTACCGTGATGGTATAATGAGCATTAAGTGAAAGACTTAATGCAAATAGTGAGGAAGTAAACACCTGTCTGGAATTATTGATTTTATTCTCTTCTCACAATGAATTCTTGCTCATGAACTAATGAGCAATTTAAAGGTCTTGCCATTTAGCAAGTTTTTAAGTGTCAGTCTCACATCAAAATACTTTGGCTTTTTGTTCAGCTAGCCTAAAAAAACGCGTCAGTTTTTATTTTCTATTTTCGGCATTTAATGCCAAATCCTGCTGAACTAGTCATTTAGTCATGCTTCTAAAAACATCCATTCCCTCCCCCAACACTCATCCATCAAATTGCACTATCGATCGCCTCACAGGATTATACTATGCTACGCGCTGTCTGAGACAAGACGCGTGTCATGCCGATGCACTATTGATTGGTTTCAAGTAGGAGCCACCTCACACGGCTCACCAACAAAACTGGCAGGGTTGAAAATTGAGACAATTGGGTGGACGAGAATCAACTTAATTAGATAGCACGCAATTGCTAAATGATGTTTCATTTTGCAGAAAATTGGTGGAAATTATGCACTCCTGCAAGATTCCATTAGTTGTTAAGATACTATTATTAATCATTTCACCTGTAATGGTGTTAGTTTTCCTGTTGACCTTGAACCTCAATTTAGGATATTAATTGTCTAACCTTGAATCTTTATACAAATTTATCATTCGCTGGCAAGACAACCACTTTGAACATCTTTTCAGTGGTCATAAACTGTCCATTTCAGATTATATCGCCTATCTTGCCTCGTGCCTGAAGTCAGCTGGGATAGGCACCAGCAAGCCTGTGACCATTGTGAGGATAAGCGGCTTTTGCTAATGGATAGATGTTTTAAATGTGTGTTTTTATATGAGTTTTACACTTTTTTGGCTACTCACCTCTTCCATGTTTCTGCAGGATGGTCAATCCAGGACAGTACGGCAGTTCCAGTTTACCGACTGGCCAGAGCAAGGCGTCCCAAAATCCGGCGAGGGCTTCATCGACTTTATTGGCCAGGTGCATAAAACCAAGGAGCAATTTGGACAGGATGGCCCAATCTCTGTCCACTGCAGGTAGGAGAACCCCTATTACCTTGTAATATATATGGGACCTTCACAATATAATTTATTTTAAATTCTTAAGATGTTCTATTGAAGAGAACAGACCATGCATATCATGACAAACTTATATATATGTGACCCACAATATATACCATATATTTTGAATTCTTAAGATTTTCTATTGAAGAGAAGAGACCATGCATATCATGAAAAACGTATATATATGGGACCCACAATATATACAATATATTTTGAATTCTTAAGATTTTCTATTGAAGAGAACCAACCATGCATAATATAACAGTATTAAATCCAAAGACAGTCACATTTTTTCAACCAACACTGTTATTAAATAGCATACTGCCTGCTGTGGTGTAGTCCTCGCAGCATCACAGAGTATTAAACTCCCTCTCTTTTTTGCCATGGTAATATTCTGGACCTCCACAGGCCCATTTCTTTCATAATTGATAAGGCTGAGATGCAGCTTGGCATTTGCAAAGAGGAGGAACATGAAATAAAACAGCCATTCTTTTTTGTTTTTATGATCCATGATGGATTCCAATACCTGGGGTGTAGAATCCAAGGTAACCTACATCATTAACTTGGTGTACTGGACTTGGGGAGAACCTGATATTTGCTTGTGGTCATGATCCAGAGCTCAGATTATTCATATTTAGTGATGGGCCTTGCGAATGAGTCATTTTTGTATCTTTTGTATGAAAATATGGTGTGATACAGCAATGTATTCACACTGCAAAATTAAATTATTTTAAATATGTATATTTAAAATATTTAATGTATATATTATAAAAATGTAAACATTCAATTGGTTACATTTGTCCCAGAATTGTTTTAATTTTTAATAATTGCATACTAGGTGAAGTGCCAAATTTGTTTCAAAAATACCTTTCATAAGGTTTTGTTGTATTGCAGAGTATTTAAAGTGCAAAACATGAACATTTACGATATATTCCTTCAAATGTTTTCAAGGAATTGCCAGCTGCAATTTAAGATGGTTACGACTGCTTCAAAGTCGATGAGCAAACGCATTAACAGTATGACTCATTTTCTTTCTGTCAAGTAAATATATTTTTATTTTCTAAATGAGGAATTTCAGCTATTGTTCCACATTAGTGTCACACGGGTCCAATGATATCATCTAGCATTACGTCGCCTTTCCCCGATTTAGGAAGCCATCCGCCACCATGCCATCCAATGGCCCGCTGAGACTTCAAAACTTTGTCACTGGAGGACTAGCGAATGTAATTTTAAGGAACCATTTTCTTAGGCCTACATTGTTGTACGAATAATTCTTGTGGAACTACTATAATTCTTTAATGCAGTCATTCTCAACCAGTGGCATAGCCCCTCTGAAATATGTTTTAAGCCTCATGAGGAAATACAGAAGTACCTTGACATAAGGTATACGTACCGCCATTTGCCTTGACATACACCCAAAGGTATATGTACCCCAATTTGAGAACCACTGCCTTGATGAAGACTTCCATTGGTTTCATGGGCAGAATATACACTACATTTAACTGTTGTAAAGAGGTGGGTCACGGAGGGTATTCAACCTTGATAGATTTTTATCTTTTTTTTTAAAGAATATGAAAAGATGCTGCACTCTGAACAAGGTCATTTTGATGTTAAAATAATACAGAGTGAGTGAATAGCAACTCCCTTCACTCCCTTTGAACGCTTTTTTTTTAACCACATTTTTTTTGGAAAGCCATAGAAAAAGTAACATTTACTATCAGTTCAGTCATGTTTTAGAAGTCATTTAAAAGGGAGTTCTTTTCATGTTTTTTTTCCTGTTGATATTCAATCTGTCTTTTTCTATCGAATTAAAGCATATGTGTCATGCTACCTTTGATACCAAGATTGGTTTCTTTGCAGGCACCTTGCTTTGTCGTCTCTTTGATGAAGGCATTGTCCTTTTCCCTTAGTCGGCGCCTTCCTCATCTGTCATCCCAATTTCGAGTTCCTAATCCCCCGCTCTACTCCCTCATTTAGTTTCAATCCCTTCATTCCCCCAGCCATCCTTTATTCCGCTCCCACCAAGCACTCCACTTCTCCCCGCCTCCATTCTTTTTCTCAGCCACTATCTAATAGACCTTTGTGCGTTTTGTCATTAATTGCCTGATTACGCTGCGTGAATGGAAGACTCCAAATTCTCTCGGGCGGCCATGGTTGGTCAACCCTTTCATATTTGGAGAGAATGGATGCTACTGGTGAGAGAAGAGGAGTTTAGAATCCATGTGACAAAGCTGTGATCGACTCCCTAGAAGCGGCTTTGGGCGGCCTTAGCGACACAGCAGAACTGAAAGTCGGCGAGGATGTTAGTGGGTGGTAGAAAGGCAGGTCAGCTAAGAACAACCATGTTTTATATTATAAAGGTCTTTTTAAGACTTTGGTCTTTGAAAGTTTTGTTCTCTGACACACGCACGCACAGACATACCCCCTAGCGCTTTAGCCATCGCTTCCGTTGATCAGTCAACAAAATAGCTTTAGCATTTGGAGGAAGCCTAAATAAAATTGTTGTCATATCAATTATTGTTCCTTTGGTGAAGTGGAAGTCATTTCACAGCAAAGCAGCTTAGAGAGGCAGCTTTGAAGTATTTACGGATTCCAGTTAAGACTCAAGACAGTATTTCTGGACAGCAGCTGCAGCCAGAAAGATGTCAAGATGTTTTTGTTATTTATCTGACAAATAGATTGCTTTCATCCTTGCCATCATTACTGTGACCTTGCCTCTTGATTGATGGTTGTCAAGGTTTCCAATTAGTTGCCTTCAGTGTGAGCCAAGAAGTTGACTTGCACAGCATGCATTTTAGAAAGGGGAGAAGATTATTGTATTTTATTTGCAAGAGGTCCTAATTCTGCAATTCTAATTTGTATGTACACAGTGCTGGTGTGGGCAGAACTGGCGTCTTTATCACCCTCAGCATCGTCCTGGAGCGAATGCGTTACGAAGGCGTTGTTGATATCTTCCAGACAGTGAAGATGCTCCGGACACAGAGACCAGCGATGGTCCAAACTGAGGTCAGATGTTCCTTGCGTGATACACACAAAGATATTTCCAACTTTAAAGAATACAATTGTAGTTTAACCACTGTGGTTTGTATTTTA
The DNA here is from genome assembly GCF_059441005.1 of Hippichthys cyanospilos. Lineage (NCBI taxonomy): Eukaryota > Metazoa > Chordata > Actinopteri > Syngnathiformes > Syngnathidae > Hippichthys > Hippichthys cyanospilos. The sequence goes on along the minus strand of NC_142378.1, from coordinate 11,364,961 downwards.
AACAAAAATGGTGTGATAGAAATTCATCAGAATGTGCTAGAAATTGCTTGCACTGCAAGGGTTGGACACCCAAACTTGCCTTTAACTTTAATCACATTGCACACTTGATACTGCCATTTTTATAGCAAAATAGACCAGATAATACATTAAAAAATGAACAGCACCGTTTTTCAACACGTATGATGTCAGTGATTGTATGAACTCCTCAAAACTGAATATAAAAGGTGCTGCGCAGGGTATGTTATTATTTTAAGATTTAAAAGGATGGCATTACTTATTTGGCCAGTATTAGCACTAAAATGTTTATCATTAATCTGATGTAAAAATATATATTTTTCATCTATAATTAATACCTTAAAAATACACTTTTCCACTTACTGTTGACTGAAAATGATAAGGCTCAAGTAATGACAGATCAGGGGTTACCTGTTTTCTGGGTTTTGTCTTGTGATGTTTGCAAGATGCGATTGGCTGTTACCTGAGTCTTCCTTTTTCACATCTTCATTTTGCTCCTTAACTTGAACTCTCACCCACAACAGGAGACTATCAGGTTATGTCAAACATAATGACAACCAATCTGTGGCTGTGACTTCAGGATGAATGCACCTTTTGTTTTCCAATCTGCAACAACTCAAGCACTAAAGTCTGATGAAATAAAACCCAGATCTAATTAGCATACAGAAAACATAGCTTTAGAGATTTAAAATTAGATCCACTCGATTGAAAAAATATACAGATTTAAATATATCTAATTGATCTCGATTACTGTTATTTTGACACACCTGTTTTTTTCTGCTTAAAGTGGCTAAATTATTTAGTAATCATTCGAATGTATTTTCATGGAGTGAGCTGCTGTTAATATTTGCACTATTAATGTTTATACACAGGGCCAAATCAAACGAAGGACACTAGAAAATTTCCATAGTGTGTGGCTTTAGTTACCGGATATTCAACAGACGGCTGGAATTAAACAAATTATTAATGAACGGAATTGTAATATGCAATATGAAGGGTTATGCCCGCTGCGGGGAGTCTCATTAAACAACCTGGACATGCCAGCACCTCATACTCAGCCCTCTGAACCAGTGGGGGATAAAACCGCGTGTTCCAGAGGCAGTTTGACGGCATCTCATTAAACAGGAAATGCAGTTGGTTTCAAGCAGTCCTTGATGCCTCGCTGCCCTGACACCGGGCGCCTATCTTTAGACAGCACTTACTGGCTTCAAACGCCGCCTGCGTTGCGGCAGGTTAACAGAGCGCCGGCCCACCTGGGACCTGCTGACCACCTGCCTCTGAACAGAATGTGCATGAATGTCCTCAACTTTGTTTGAGGGCAGCTACATTTAATTAAAGTTGAGTGGAAGTAGCTATCAAATGACCTCTAAAAGTTTCTGGTTAAAAAAAAAAAAAAAACAGCCATGAAATGCATTGAATGTTTTTCATGGCATAATCCGCATTTAAAAACGAACGCTTTTTATGATGTGGCAATCAAAGCTTTGCTCAAAGTACTGTAAAGATTATATCTCCCCTTCCGTTCTTCTACAGGATGAGTACCAGTTCTGCTATCACGCCGCTCTGGAGTACTTAGGAAGCTTTGATCACTATGCAACGTAAAAGCCATCCCTTTCCCCCTTGAGTCCTGTCACCCCCTCAACAGTCTGCTGAGCCATAGAAACTTGAATTTTGAAACAGCGGTGTCACAACAATCGCACCGCTCCTCATTCAGACGCATTAAACCAAGATACCAGATTTGTACACACAACTCCAACCAGAATAATTTCAATTGGACCCAGTTAGCTCAGACTTCAGTTAAGGAAAGAAGACCGTCATCAGGAGCGGCATTGGCTCAAGCTGTGGGGGCAATCCAAGTGTCTGAAATCTAACCTTACCTCAAGTGTTTCCATAAAGACATTGTAAACATTCACAAAAAAAAAAAAAAAAAGTCACAACAGATGGCAACGAGATATCATGAGATGGCTGTAGCCAAAATGGAGTGGACTTCTTTCGTGAGTTTTGCTATACCTGGATTTAAAGGAAGCTCAAAGTATCTTTTTTTTTTTCCCCTTCTCAGCAATTTTGGTGGGTAATATTCAAAGATTTGACCAAATCGTGGTTGTCTATATGAGAAATGTGTCCTTCATGCTCCCAACCACAAGCAAAATGGCTGCCTATTGAATCGGCAGAGAAACAAGACACACTAATGATGCGCAATGTTTGTTTGAAGAAAGTGTGGCAGTACATCTCACATCACACGATCAGAAGGCAAGTTGTCAGGACAAAAGCAGCGTCACATAGCTTCGGATGGGTTCTGTCACCGATGGGAATCTCTTTTGCAAGTCATTAGAGAGCTCTGGGAAGCTGTGCCTGCGAAACGAAGCAGCGGCTTGCTCGTCTATGAGAATTTTTCTTCTCTTTTTTTTTTTTTTTACACAAGCTTTGGGGTTGCAGTCCATTACAAGACGTACATCTGGTGAAAAGCTTTTTAACAAATGGATAAAGCAGACATGTTGGGGCCACAAAGCCTTTCTTTGTGTACAGTGACAAATGGTCATCATCGATACTTCAATGTGTTTTTTGCATTTATTTTTCTTTTTAACCAAACATGCTGCATATTTCGTGTGTGACTCAAAATAGGTTCTTATTTCAAAAGATGAAAAAAAATTGGGCGTTTCAAATACAAACCAGGTATTTGACACATTTGATTTCAGAGTCATCGAACATTTATTCATTTGTTAAATATTTACTTTGAACCCTTTTTACTCTGTGGATAACAAAGGCAGAGCTTGTTGGCTCTCAAAATCTTCGGTACAAGTAACTTGCACATCCTTGAGAAAAAGAACTTGAATAAAGTCCCCGCCAAAAAACTGCAGGTTGGATATGACGCACTAATTTAAATGTGACTCCTGAGATGAGCTCAGCGGGCTTTTATTTTGAGGTGTCAACGCTTTGGTATGTGCTTCTTTGGACTCTACGAAGGTTTCCAAAAGCTGCGCACAAAACAAGCAGAGCGATGGACAGAACTGTGTGTAATCTTTTTGTATTTCCAAAAAAGCCTTATTGTTATTGTAACATTATGAAAACATCAGTGTTGTATTACGATGACTTATTTTGCATTACATAGCTAACTTTTTTCTTTTCTTTTTTAACAGAGATGTTGTATTGCATTTTCTAAAAAAAAAATAGCAAAAGAGAAGTGCTTATTTGTTCATATTATGTTAAAAGACATTCTATTTTTTCACTGTAGAAATCTTCAGTATTACATGTCTGTGTGGACGTGCGCATATATGTAGATATATACGGCACTCACACATTCAAATATATTTAAATGCAGACTATAAAAATACAGTATATCCATCTTAGAATAAATCATGCCTATTTTTTTGTTCTCTTGCCCTACCAGCCCAGTGCTTGGAAATAGGATGACGTCTTTTGTTTTCCATTTTAGCTTCTTCTTTTTTTTTTTCTAAAAACATTGTGTGTCTTACAAAACAACATGTTTGTTTGCCCCGTTTGGATCCTCATCCTGGTTTAGATGAGGATATGCATTGCAGATTGATTTTCATAGAATTGCACATTAACATTAATTTTGTATACATTAGTATTTGCTATTATTCTATTATCTTTTTTTTTTTTTTTTTTTACAGCTGAGGCAAAATGTGTCCACATTTTATCCAAGAAGACAAAAATTGTATTCTATTGTTATCTGAATCAGCCAAATTTGACATACTGCACTTGGTATGACCATATACAAGCTATGACCCTCGGCTTTTTTTTTTTTTTTTAACACTTATGTACACTGTACATTCTTGTTTTGTTTTTTTATTTTTTTTGTTTTGTTTTTTTTACTTATTGTTTTCCAACATAATGTGGTAATTATTTTTTGTTACATATACACAATGTTCTACATGTAAATAAACAAATATATAGATTATATGTATTTGTAAATCATTCAACCTTCAAGCTTAAGTGATGCATTGGAACAGTGCGAGGAGTTGCTTATTGCCAACTTGATATTGGTTTAATTTTCTTCGGGTAAGAACTTTCTCCAATCATGCTCCCTGGCCTTTACAGCTGCCATTTGTTTATTTCCCTGATTTTTTTATTTTCCTTATACAGGCTAAACTGGAAGCACCTGATCACACAACCCAATTAGATCATAAAAGAAGGCAAATGTGCTTGTCATCTCACTACTTTTGCCCGTAAATACCAGTTAATATTTCTGTCAAATGCATCCAGAATAAACCAGATACAGTATGGCTGCGTTGTGACTAGTGTTTTTCGACATCCTATGTACAGGATCTTCTTCTTTTTTTTTTTTTTTTTTTTTTTTACGGGACGCAAAATGAAATCAGGAGTGGAAAAAACGAAGGCAAAATCAAAACAACCAAAAAACTTCGCAAGCAAAGCAAATTCGCATTCCCAGCACAACGTTAGGAACAGCTGGAACTTTGACATGTTTCATCAAAATGGAAAAACCCTTGCTGTGGAACTGATGGGAGCGCCCATGCCGAAACTGTAACTGTGGAGGTCTTTGGAAGCTTGTGCAATAGAACTTTTTTGACTCTGTTTCAACACCTGCCACAATCATTGGAAAATGTCATATAAAACGAGGGGTGAGACGAACAGAAAAGACAAAGAAAAGAATCAAGTGTTATCCACAACATCCTGACAGAATGATCAAGAACTTCAAACTAGTTTTCATTTGTATGAGAGCCAAGTGCTGTCACTTTCAAACGATTACATCTAAATGAAAAATGATTGGTTTTAAGCCACTGTGTATGTAGATATGTTGACTTTGTATTAAAGAAATGTTGTCTGAAAAACAGCTTTTCCTGGGATTTTATGTTATGATGATGGATTTACCTACACTTGCCGAAAAAAAACTTTGAAAAATGCCATTTTTACCGCTTATCCGGTTACAGGCTGGGGGGGCAGAGCTAAAGCAGGGAAGCCCATACTTCCTCCTTCCCAACCTCTCCTTCCAACTCTACCAGGAGGATCCTGAGGCGTTCTGAGGATCCTAGGACCGCTGGGAGTCTCTCCAGCATACCCCGGGTTGTCCCTGGGATCACCTGGTCGGATATGCCTGAAACATTTAACCAGGGACCAGGGAGGCCTCCAAGAAGCATCCTGCCCAGATCCCAGAGTCAATCTCAGCTCGCTCGATGAATGTAGAAGGGTACCCCTTTCCATGGACTCACTACCTGAGGGAGGGGCCATAGCGGTCAATTCCCTTGTGGGTTGGACGGTGGCCAAAGGCAGGGGGGACCTTAATGGTCCAATCCCCAGCTTCAGAAGCTAGCTCTAAGGAAATGAAAAGTCCCCTCTCTGGCAAGGGCAAGCTAAATAAAACAATAGTAATTGTCACCAAGGATTAACCTAAATACCTCCTCAAAACTATTTGAAGTCATCTTAAATCCTTAAATTTTGCTCTTCACAGATGAACATGAGAAACCTGATCAATATTTTCAAGGACTTATATCTGTACATGATTTTATTTGAAGACACCCACTTTTAATATGAGAAAAAGCTCTGGCGCATATGACTGTAATGTTCTCTTGTTCAAGTGCATCCCGTTACACTGAAACTATAAATAATGCTATATTTTTCATTTAGTTTGAGAATTTCCATTTGTCTGTACAGACTACATAAGAAGTTAGCTGTGTAACACATAGATAGTGTAGAGTGTGTACGGATTAAGAGAATTTTTTTGGAACATCTGGAAAACGACAGAAAAACACTGGGTGTAAGTATTAGCATAAGGTTTTTATGCAGTTAATGAGGACATGATTAACCTTTAGCAAAGAAATTTAAAAAAAAAAAATGGCGGATGAAAGGCCCTGTTCATGTCATCTTTGGAGAAAGGCTCACCAATGTTCACTGATGACAACACGTTATGACGGAAGCAAAATAAAGCCAATTCAAAGAATAATGCAATCAAACAGAAAGCGCATTCATTTCACATGTAAAAAAAGAGACCTAAAAAAAAACAACAACTTTATTATTTAAAGCTGGAAAAACATGAAAGAATCCAAATGTTTGTGATTTCAATAGATCATAAAATGGAAGCAGTTATTGCCAGCTAAGATTTTGCAATTTGAACTTCATTTCCTGGAATCCTCAAAACAGGGAGCTGTCAGCTGAATAAGCAGACAGTGTGGGCTTTTAGATCATTCAACCCGGGGAATAGTGGTCGCATTGGTTTGGGCCTCAGGCACAACCACACCGGATGACCACCATCACGCAACTAAATAATAAATCCTATTCACTCCAATTTACTTTGTCTCTTCTCTTGCATAATGACAAAATGTGTTTCTACAAATAATCTTGTCTTCTAAAATGTTAATCATATGCAAGTGACCAAAAAGTACTGTAACATACAAGCTAAAATTTCGGTTTTCACTTTTTCACTCCACAGCAAAAAAAAAAAAAAAAAAAATAGAGGATTTGTCCTTATTGTTCTAAGCGTGCAAATACTTTGAATAGCTTACTGCAAGTTTGAACTGAAACCTGCATGTCCACATTCTAGGGATTTTTTAAAGAATATACTGTGCTGTATTTAAAGAAAAAAAAAAGACAGCTGTGTTCATATTTTCTTGCAAGAAACTTGGGGGCAGATTTTTGGAAAACAAATTTATTATCTACATCTGTCAACTTTGAAAGGCTTCTGTCCATTCGTATTCCTAATGAGTACAATTCCAAAAATAATGAATTGTTAAACAAAATACTCAAGTCCAGCTCCTCCTAACTACAGTGCATTGGAAATGATGAAAGACCATGATTTAATCATAGCACCATTGTTTGCAAACTTCTGTGTTTCTTTTCAGTTCATTGTTGCAGCAGACCACAAAAAGGTTTTACTTTCAGTGCAATGAATGAATAGAGTGAATGAATAGAACATAGTGCTGACCATAATGTATAATTTACATTTTGGTTTAAGAAATTGCTCTTTTGACTTCTTGTGGTCAACCGAGACAGTTGTTGTTTTATATACTACCTGTATCCGTGCGTGCATGTGTGTGTGTGTGTGTGTTAGGGTTTATATATATATATATATATATATATATATATATATATATATATATATATATATATATATATATATATATATATATATATATATATATATATATATATAATAATTCTATTTTATGTTTGCTTGGGTATACAGTATTGGGTTCATTCTCATCATTCCAACATGTCTGCCAAGATAGCTATTTGTTGTGCGTAGAACAATCTTGTCAAAGCTAAATTTTATCTAAAAATATGTTTATATTCTCACTTTATTATATTTAATAAGTCCACATCCCCCAATGGTGTAAGTCACCTGACAAGTACAAGGGCTAAAGCTTTATCTTTGGATTTAAAAATAACATTTGAATTTTCATTCCTTTAATTTGAAACATGGGTTTTTTTTTTCAATTAAGAGTGCAGAAAACATCCATTAATTGATTCAACTTACTGTTTGTTTTCATGCTTAGCACTTAATGAAATACTAAGCATACAGTATATGTTGTTCTTTGTTTTCCAACACATTAGTATATCTTTTGAGCCGATCTTGATTCAGCACAAGATAATTAACAGAAATGGAAGAGTATTGTCTTGAAAATTCTGAGGATTTGGATTTGAGATTGAAAAGCATTAATCCATGATCAAAAATAATGATTTTGATACATTGTTGATTATTATCATTGCACCTCTAAATAATAATTGTAATAATGGGTTTCAAAAGACATATACTTTTAACTGTTTTTCAGAATAACTATTTTGCATGTATATACCAGTTCCGTTTGAAATCCCGAACTGAATTCACAACGACCCCTAATTTCCATATTTTTAATACTGTGGAACATCCGGGTGCGCTTTTACAAAAGTCTTACCAACTGCAATTATTTTTGGACTCGAGCTTTCCTCCATGGTCTCCTCTCATGACTTTTCTTTACTTGTCATGTTTTAGTTATTGAACATTTGAGAGCTATGTGTGATAGCAATGCAAGCATTTGGGTGAGCCTTTAACCGACACTTTCGAATCACTTTAGCAACTTAATGTGTCTAACTTGTCTTGCAGCCTCTCAAACTTTCATCCTCTTAGCTTGTCGTTTTCAATATTTGGCCTCTTGATCATTACCTCCCTTTGCGCAGAGTGTGTTAAATAGACAAATATCTGATGAAATATCTTTACCGTGATGCCTCAAGGGCAGGCAGCACTGACTTGATGGTTCAGTCATAATTACACAGCAGCTTCTATAGGAAAAAGCATGCAGGACAACCAATGAAGCAAACAGATGGTGCAATTTTTATGTTATTAGATTGCCTGATTAGCCGCCTCCTATATTTACCGACCTGGCACTTGACAAACATGCCGGCGCTTCCTTAAGCCCTTCTTCAAGCTGGATAAATGCCATGCACACCGCCTGATAAGGGTGTACCTTCACCTCCTCGTATTTGCTCTCTCATCCATCCTCCAGAGAGAGGGGCTCTTCTCCTATCTGTTTACTTGGAGGTTGTATGGTCACAAAGGGAAAAGAAATTGATAGCAAATCCCTGTGGCTTTTTTTTTCTGTGGAAACTGTAGACTTCTGCAATCTGCAGCAACATTTCACTACATCACAGCAGAGACGACCATTCAAGGAAGTGAACTATACGACGAGTGCCACCCTATCTCATGGCTGACGATCCTAATTGTCTGCTCACTGCGCTGAGTTTCTCTCTTCTTTTTTTAATCGTGGAGAGCCAGCAGGCCGAGCGTTAAGGTTGACGAGGGAGTGAATTAGGGCGACGATTATGCAGTGATTCAGACAGTAGCTCATTAGGACCCAGCTAAGCAAGCAATCAACGAATCGATGTGACAGTGGACCCAAAAGCCACAGAAATGTGTAATAAATGGCAAAGCGATAAATTGGATTATCCACAGCCCCGTGGCCAAGTTCTTTTTGTCGTGAATGACGAATCAATCCAATCAAGTCACGTTTAAAAGAAGAAGTCAAAAGAAACAGGAAAAAGGTCGGCCGCGGAGGTTATCTGTCACGTAGGGGCCTTGTTAAGGTTGCGTTATTTTTTCCCCACAGCTCGTTTCCGTATGGTATTCAAGTCTCTGAAATATTCATGACGCACCATTAGGCCTTTATGAGCACATTTTATAATAAGACATGTACCGACATTTCAACTCCAGACAGAACAGTAAAAGTGTCACACGGGCATGATGCCTCATGCCTACTGATTCACTAAGAAGCCATCACAAGCTGGAATGAGCAACCGAGGAGCACTGATGCAGGAACTAATGTCGACGCAGCAGTAGGTGATCATATTGCATGTGTTGGCATGGAAAAACTGGTTTGCATCAACTCCAGCTTCCTGCTACTAACGTGACTAGAGCGTGTGCTATAGGAAGGAATCATTAAAACATATAACTCATTAAAATGCGCGTGAGTGTGAAACGTGTCCAGTCAAAACGCTCTCCACACACAAGTCGAGAGACCTCATGTTGGTACTCGGGAAAGACTTTGCTGCCATCTGCAGGAATCATGGGCTCCTGAATGTCATCCCATTTATAAGTAATGATGGGCAATTTCCATTCAATTTAACACAGATGATGTATTGAACTGTATTATCTTCTCTAGAGGCGCTTGTTCATGTTAATTACACTGTTCCGAAGCACACTCAGTCCCGCTTCAACTTGCACGCCAGTGGACCCACCAATGCACATCAGTCATTATGTGCAATAAAGCTATGTGGGAATGAAGTTTTGCTAATTGTTGTCAAAAAAAAGAACTTTAAGCATGGAAGTGTCTTTAATGGTTATATTCTCCGAATGGCCTGGGGATCGTCTGTGTGAAACATCTGCCAGCAGTAAACGTTGGTCGTTCTAAAAGTGTACAGCGCTATGGCTCCTGTGTTTATGTCCTCATGCTGTTATTTCCTATCATCTGTCTTATGTTCCCCGAGTCCTTGCAGCCTCTCGGTGTCCAACGAGAGTGCTGTTGCTGACAGATTGCTGTCATTAAAATAAAAAAGAGGGAAGAAGGCTTCTTTGCTTCTTTTCCCTCTTGTGGCCCATCAAGTAGACCTTTGGCTTTTTGTCCTCTGGCAGCATTGTTTCAACTCTGTTTACATCAGATTTCTGGGTATGTCATGTTGATCTTACTCTAGGGATTACCCCTGAGTGAAAATATGCATAATTGTCCATACTAATACATGCGCTGGACTGAAACACAGCACAGTGGCGGTAATCATCGCAGGTCCTAAACAAGATTAAATGAGACCAGGGTCTACCACATCAAACAGGATGCGACATATCACAGCAGGGTGTAAGATGCCGGCAGCCAGGGCACACATGGAACGGCATACCAAGGTAACCAGAATTCGGTAATGGAAAATGGGCACTTGATATTTGAGGTCCTAGAATACAGATGGTAGAAAACAACCAGGTCAAGATCCTGTGGGACCCAGACTGACAAACTGGTGTTCGCCAAAATAGCCTGATATAGTAGTGGTGGATAAACATCAGAAGACAGCAATTGTGATAGATGTAGCAATCCCGAGTGACAGCAACATCCCAAAAAAAACACTGGAGCTGGAGAAATACCAATGGCTGAAGGAAGAACTAGAGAAAATGTGGAGGGCGAGGAAAGGAGTGGAACAGACTGGAATGAGAGGACTGGGCGAAATGAGGAAGATACGAGGGATATATATATATATATATATATATATATATATATATATATATATATATATATATATATATATATATATATATATATATATATATATATATATATACATATATATATATATATATATATATATATATTTATATGCGTGTGTGTGTGTGTGTGTGTGTGTGTACAAGTCAACGCCCCATGGCCTACCCTGATACCTGATAGATAGATAGATAGATAGATGGATGGATGGATGGACGGACGGACGGACGGACGGACAGATAGATAGATAGTTATTCTGCAGAAAGGTAAAAAAATGTCAACATCTCTGGAGGGTTAAATGCAGAGGGCCAATTTTGTTTATACAAGTAGTAGAGTTTGAAATAATGGCAATTAAAATGGCTGTTATTATCTTTTAAGTGTTCTTTTGCGTCTGCATAAAAACAATGAACCTTTCTTTCAAATGTCAGAAAGCAGATGACGCATGTTTGAAACATGCCACCTCTAAAATCTTGCTATTAAACTGCTAAACACATTACGCTTTAAATTTAGGCTCATGTCTTGAGAAAACTGTTCTTCTTACAGCTCATTAGCACGTTGGTCTCAAATGTCAGCTAAAATACTTTGCAAATTGAGGGATAATAGCTTCGTAATGGGAAAGCAGAAGAATGATGGCAGAGAATAAACCCTGACAGAGCTGTCTCCACCATAACACTCTCAAGTGAATAATTCAATAATAATTAAGGACACATGAAACCGCCAGCAACAGAGCCATTACAGCTCCCCTGTAAACATGTCCATTTGGACACAATTAAATCACATTCCGGCAGAGTTAGTGTTTGTACTTCAAGTGTTAGATGCCGAGAAATCGAGTTTGAGCTAGAAAAAAACCAAAAGGTTGTGAGGATCATAAACAAACTCTGATGTCTACCACTCGATTTACCTGAGTTTGTTTAATGCATAAATGTGAGTCAAATAATATATTGAAAGCTCTGTATCCACTAAAAGTCTTTCTCTAATGAAGAGTGCTCTGTGATTGCGCCTTTCATGAAACTGCAAAGGCAAAATCATTTGATGAAATTAGTGATGTTTCATCCTTTGTCTGACTCTGAATGCGTGCTCACTGAAATGAGGCGGATAGAGAAAACATTCTACCATATTTTGGGGGATTCATTTTATCAAAACAATACAATACAATAACAATCTTTATCAAAAAGATTTTTTCACGTTAAACAACATTTGCCACCCGTTCGTTAAGCCCTTCCCTGAAATAACATGCACGTATTTATCCTGTTTTCAAAGAGGCTAGAGCTGTTTCAAGCTCTAAATGACAATTGTACTTTTAAAGAAAGAATTCTGACAGTACACATAAAATTGACATTTTAAAAATGTAAATTGCGTTGTTAACTTCGGATGATCATAAACAGCATATGCTTAGCAATTTCCAATACAACAGGGTACCCCAAACTTTTATTAACAAGGAAGAGCCAGGTGCAAAATTGAGGGCTGAGCATTTAATGGCTAAATTTCTGATTGACATTCTTTTTCACATGGAACACAGATTAATCTGAACAATTTTTACCAAATCAGTATGCTTTTCATATTACATTTTTGTGTTTGAATTTCAAGTTTCTTTAAAATGTCTCTTGGTTTATTTGAAACATGACATATCACTGCAAGTAAATGTTTGCTGAAATTTTAGCTTCACAAACCAGGAATTAAGTAACAGTATTCACCAGTGAAAATTACGATTCAAAAGTGAAAATGGAATGTTCTCAGAACATTTTAATTCATTAGTAGAGAAATACAAACATAAATCTATGCTATACTATGATTTTCACAAGTGTAGGTTGTGTTTGAAACATTACATTACATATTGAAAATAAATGCTGACTTAACGTTTACATTTCAAAAACGGGGGAAAAAAAGTAATCTCATTGAGAAGTTGTTTTGACGTCAATAAAACAATTCAAACCCGAAGAATTATACAGTTTTCATTCTAAAAGTTACATTTTATTTGCATCAGAGAAGTAGGTTTCACTAAAATCCATTTTTTTTTTCTATAAAAATGGTGTCAAATAGAACATACACTCAGTAAATAATAAACTGTATTTCAACATGGGTTAAAACAATTTAACTTGATCCAGCGTTCCAGCTGATACACGCCTGTTACCATTCATGACCATTGAGAAGCTACAATACTTCCGCAAAGGATACATCAGACATCCATCGATTTAAGCAAGCTTGTGGTAGAAACGTTTTTATTTTGAGGGACAAGATGAACCCAGAGTCATAGCGTTGCTGCCTACTTGTGGGCGAATGCAAAATTATATTTAGCATGTCAACAGGGCTACGGGTCAGACAATATTAATTTTATGACAGGGACTGCGGGCCGGATAAGATGTGACCGCAGTCCACCATTGGCCCCCAGGCCAGATTTTGGACACACAATATTTGCTTTTCTATAAAGGAAAATTCTGACCACAGTTTGGACTGTAATAGCAACAATAAATACTGCAGTTATCTTTATTAGGCCAGGGGTCAATAAAGAAACAAGTGGTGAGTTATGTGCAAAGTGTTTTAGTGCCATGCCAGCCAGACATAAAGCGACACCGGGAATTGACCCCCTGTATGCTACTCATAAAAAATATATATATGTCTAATTTTATGGTGAAGCGGTCCTCATGATAAAATATTCATGTTTGAGTTGAAAGAGAAGTGCATTTCCTTTGTCTTCATTTTAATTTTATCATTTACCACTCTGTAATTTCCAAACCTCAGACATCAGGTCACTGATGTCATAGTAGTTATATTTGTTTGACCTCAGAGCAGGCAGCGTGGATTCAATTCCTACGCAGTGACGGCTGAGTGAAAATAAGCATGAAAGATTCTGTCTGTGTGTCCTGTGATTAACCGGTGAGCCGTTTGACGTCTGGGCTTCCTTTTGCTTGAAGTCAGCTGAGATAGGCTGCAGCTCACCAGTGTTCTTGAAAAGGCCAAACAATAAAAAAAGGACTTCTATTTGTAAATTCAATACTCGCCTGTGAAAATATTGCGTACAGCCCCCCGTCAACAAACAAGACCAAACTGTTTGTGCTAATTCTCATTTAACTATCACTGAATGAGACTTTTCCCTTTGAATGAATGTCGTGCACATTTGCACCAGTACGAGTGTGTGGTGTGTGTGCAAGAACTGAGAGAATTCTTTGTTGGAAAACTAAAGGAAAAGCTCATTTCAGATGGTGCTTATTGCTTCTCGTTTCAAATAGAAGATGAAATGTGTCTGCATTGCACCCATGGAGATTTCTGTCACAGGTGTGACCCTCTAGCTGAGTTCATCTGAAGTTTAGTTGTTTTTCATTTTCTCAGCTTTGGGTGCTCTCTGTTTATTTCTGCCGGATTTTTACAGCTCATTAGTGTATAAACAAAACAGCATGCTTGAGGCTGCTGTTTGTTGATGGATACATGGGAGCCAAATAAAAGGGATGCTAGATGAAACTGACATTGTATTTCTTTTCCACTTAATTTGATCGTATTGTTGCATATGGAGTTGTTTTCATGGTACGGCTGCTATCTTGCATCACACTCTTTGATAAAGTCGAAAATAGAGTTTTGAGGCAAGCTGAAATAAATGATATTTTTAAAAAGAAAAGAAATTATTTCTGTTAGTGTAATAGTTCATTATATGTGTACTGGAGCACCAAAATCAAATTGGCACCATTATTAATAGAAGGCGGTAGACATTCCAGTAGTTTCCTCGCTATTGATTAGTGTCGCTTCTGCTGTCTTTACATTTTGTTTTATCAATAATCAATATTCCACGGCAGTATAGACATTTTGAAGTGCTCAAGAACTTTTTTTTTTTTTTTGCATTATCGCACGCTCAAATTTGTATCACAATCATTGCATTACAAGTCAGTCTAAAAAGTACGGTGATTATCTGCACAACTGCATGACTGGTCACCTTGCATGAGGCTTTTACGCATCATTTGCACAGTGGCTTGTGACTGAAATACTTTTGAAGCTCATACTACAGGGATCAAATTCCTTGTATGTTTCTTTACATACTTTGCCAATAAAAATGATTCTGGTTATGATTGGTTGCAAACATTTTAAATCAACAGGAGACCGTGTATAACAATAATATTGTGTTCATGTTGAGTCTCCAGCAATGGTTAATTTAAAGCTGACGCAACCCTTTAAAGTGGCGATTATGGAAATCATGTTAAATTTTATAAAGTTTTTTTTTTTTTTAAAGAACCAACTTAAAAAACTTAACTAACTTTGTTTTATTTGCTTCTTTTTTGTGTTCTCAAATATTTTAAATGTGTTTATTATATGTTCAATAAAATCAATCAATCAATAGTTCCTACATTGTATCACGATTTTCTGTTCACTCCAATAATTTACTCAATTGATGGATGTAAATACATGATAATGTTTTTAGAAACGGGATAGGCAAGCATAAGCAGTACAGAAAACTGAAAGGCGTTCTGTTAACAGACGCATTTAGTTGACCTCGCAAATTCAGAATCCAATTAATTAAGTTTGGGTGTTTGGTATTGATCCCTTATGATGCCTTTAGAAATAGCATGACTATGATCGATGACTAGGAATGTCAACTTTTCATTACACTATTTAAAGTAATTCATGTTGGGGATTTTATGATACTACACACACACATGCACGCACACGAATGCACACACCCACACGCAGACACACAATCACACACAAACATTTTCTGCTGCAAATGTATATAAAAGCTTTGAAGTGAAATGATAGCTGGAGGAGATAATGTGTGTGTTTTTGCAGCAGTTAAAAGCCAGCCTAATTACACGTAATGCAATGGAAATCACTCAATCCTTTTAAGGCTTTCACTGAACTAGGGGTCAGACAAAATATATGTCCGGATGTGGTGAGTCGACATGCAAACAATGGCTGGGATTGGCGCCCAGCAACTTAAGGCAAGACCAACACATCAGTGCTAGGAACAGAGAGACACATGCAAATTCAAATGGAACATCAGAGGGGGCAGCGGCACCTTCTCGCTGTTAAAATAGAAGAAATATTCAAATTAGGGCGAAAAAGAGAGCAGAGTTAAAGTGGTAAGGTCATCTGGGGTTTGATTGTGTTTAAATCACAAAAGAGGCGTAGACAATTTTAGGGTTGATTCATGGTTCTACGACATAAATTGAATGACAAAAAATTATGAAAACTTTTTAATTCAATTGAGCATGTTTAATTTTTTTTATAAATATTTTTATGATAAAAAGAAAATTGAGCCAAAAACTTTCCCCCCAAAAATCTAGATTCAGAATCGATATATAAATTGTCCTAAAAGTGATTTTATTATTTAATAAATAAATTGAAACAATGAACTCTTATCAGCTCCCCACGTATTTACGCCGGATACGCACTGCCAAGGGAGAAATAAAAAACAACAGATCACATGACAATGGTGGTCACCCTAACTTTAAATAGATCAATGTAGTATGAGGAGTTTTAAATAAAATAAATAAATAATAAATAAAATAAATACAAATAAAGCTAATAATAATGAAAATGTTTTGAATTAATTGTTTTTTAATAACTCCAAAGTGTTCCATGCATGCTGCTATTTATACATAAGTATATATATATAACCCATTTCCATCATGTCAAATTCTTACTTTCACATTAGTAAGTAAACAACAGAAAAGTCAATGTTTATCAAACCACCCACAGACATGTTTTCATGAATCAAAATGCAACCAAACAGTCATAAAATAAGCAAGTGTTATGTAGGGAAAAAATGCTATGTGTTATAGCATTTAGCCTACAAGTACGTTCACACGTATTAGTGATATGTTTGAATCTATTCAAACTACCGTATTTTACGCACTATAAGGCGCACCCAAAGGCCTTCATTTTTTTTAAAAGCTGATGGTGCCCCTTATATATGGATCAATATTGAGATTGGGATCCGTAGATGGGGAATGAACTGATAAAATAAGCTTTACCAGTTTCTTTTGTGTGTTTACAGTTGAACCAGGTTGGTCATATTGACGTTGAGTTATTAATCTACTGAAGTAATATATATATATATATATATATATATATATATATATATATATATATATATATATATAGATATATATATATATATATATATATATATATATATATATATATATTTTTTTTTTTTTTTTTTTTTTTGAGTATTACTATATTGTGATTGTGATATGTTATTAATTGAGGGTGCGCCTTATAATCCGGTGCACCTTATTTATGGAAACCGTTTTAAAATATGTCATTAATTGAGGGTGCGCCTTATAGTGTGGAAAATACTGTACTCTATTCGAAGTACTTTCGAATGTGTTGTACTTAATACTGAAAATTTCAAAAACATACCCAAAACTAACTGAAAAGCTTTATTGCGGATTTAAGCATCTGTATATGCAGATCTTAGTCCACATTTGCAGTACTGACATCTGTCTTAAAAAGTTCCTAAAAATGCCAAATTGCTTACGTATATGATCATAGTGGCATCCTTTTATGGTTGCGCGAGTCAGAGGATGGTGTATCCTCACGCCAGTGAAAATGAGACAAATGTCTTTTCCCCCTGCGGACCATTAAAAATGTCTTATTTATGCTTTGAACATTTTCTGTGGAGCCCATTCTGGCCTCAAATAGTTTGTGCCTCTTCTCAAAGCCCGTCCCCTTTTTTCAGGGAGCAAAAAGGAAGCATGACTCAAGGGGGAGATGATTATCTGAGCTGCACAGAGCTGAGCAGCAGCAGAGTAAAGGAGATGTTGAAGGGTTATTGTTAAGCGTGTTGTGACATTACCTTTTTAAAATGTTGTTTTGAACTTTCCTTTGACAGGGTGCACACATTGAAAATGCTCCCTTGTCTCTTCTTGCCACTCTATTAGATCCATGACTAATGAGAAGCAGTTTGATGGTCTGGATGGAGAACTCAAAGTCAGCTTCGAAGCCACTCTAATGGTAAGAGAAAAACTCATGAACATCTCACTTGATGAGCACACAAAATCAGCCAACATATATTGACAAAATAGTTTGTTTTCAATTACAATGGAACCCTAAATGTGGAAAATGAGAAATATGATAAAAATGTCTCTGCTGTGTCTTCTCAGTACATTAAATTATTACTTACGCGTAAAAAACAAAAAAAAATAAAAAAAAAAAACCTTTGAAACAAATCAGGTTTTGGAACCAATCTTTCAATTGTTAGCCATTTGGGATTGGTCTGAATATTACACCCAATCATCTCAAACCAAGACATTCTGAACAATCTATAGGGCTACTAACTTTGTATTTACACTGTTCCTTCGCTATATTTCTGCTTATTGCAGTGTCACACTATCGCAGATTTTCATTGAAAAATCCATTCAATTTTTTTTACTTTTCTACATGGATTTTTATTTTTGAACATATCTATTACAGGTTACCCTTTAATATTTTTCCACCTTCGAAGTCGGACCAGACAAGTTAATATAAAATATCGATTTCATGTGTGTGTTTTTTAACAAAATAAGCACATTTTTAAAAAAAAGAAATAAAAGCATTCGGTCTCGACTTCACATATTTCAGTTACTGCAGTTATTTTTGGGAGAGTAACCCCCACGATAAACGAGGGAACACTGCACTCAAACATAACAGATAAGTCAATAATAATTTAAACAATGATACAACCATAATCATTAATAACATTGTGACCAAATACTTTAACTTTTATCCGAGTTAGACAAAATTTGCATTCTAATCAAAATGTACCGAAGTGAAAACCACAAAACTGAGATATGAAGAGAATTGTGGACTTTGTGAAGAGTTGCACAGCTAGTGTTGACTACCTAATTAGTGTAAGAGTTTAGTTGTGAAGCGATTCTCAATGTCTACTGTACATTATCAAGCACTGTTCAGTTGTATTAGAATTTTACACACAATACTTCTGCATGAAGTCTTCTAAATTTGTTTATATTTCAGTATGTTTAGGTGCTGTTTTAAATACATTTACTGAGTAAATTTACAGAATCCTTGTTTAAGCACTTTTTTTCCTATGTTACAGCACTGAATTAATATTCAAACAATTCATTCACAATAGTTGTAAATATACCTTTAGAGAAAAAAAACGTGTAACTCTATTTTTACTTTGTTGTCATACTTGGAGAGTACACAGTATTTTTTGAAGTTGGACCCTGCTATGAAAGGTTTGATAACAACTTTATGAAACTCTTTCAAAAGTGGCCTACTAATATTCTTCTAATGCCTTATTAAATTGGGACAGCAGCAAATATCAATTTTAAAAAGAGAATAATTTCACCATTTTGCAGGCAACACATACGAAGACTTCTGTATGTTCCTGTTTTTTTTTGTTTTTTTTTTCAAATTAGAAATTTGCGTCTCTTAAAGCCAAACTATGTATGACATACAGTAATGACGTATTGATTCTGAGGCACTTTTATCTAATGGCAGCTTAAAAGGTTTGCACTTGGTACCATGAACCATCTATCTCACATTAGAAATTGTCCAAGGGACTGACGTTAATTGCTTATACACACCAAAAATTTGAATCTTAGGAATAACCTCTCTGAGTGTTAAACTCATCTAAGTTTAAGTGTACATGTGAGATAATGGAAAAAATGTTATGTTTCACTAGACCTTTTAACTCATCATGGGAGTTAAAAGTGAACTTCCAGTCATTGAACTCTTCTTTTAGATATTTAGATATTTAACTCTCATTTTAGTGATTTACCTGTTGAAAACTCTTTATTCGTGTGAACTTTGAAAGCACTTACAAATATGTTCCAGCACATTTGAAAAAATTGTCGAATGTCAAAAATGTTTATATCAGAGTTCTGTGCTTCCATACTTAGAAGACACTAAAAAGATTGGTGTTGAATTCACTCAATGTATTTTGTCAGGTCGTTGTACACAATAATATCATCTGTGGCCATAGTTTTTGCTTTCGCTCATTTTTTAAGTATATGTTCTGTTTATATCCACTTTAAATATGTACAGTATACTGTATACAGTACATATGTATAAATTAACTTTGTATCCTTGATCAACTTCAAATATCACGTCAATTTCATTGTAGATCGATTTAATAAACTTGATTCAGGATATTAATCCTGAATCAAGTTGTTTAAATGCCATGTTTATATGTTGTGTCACAAATGATGAATTTCCAATAATCAGAAAAATACAATTACAGTAGATATGAATCAATGCACGTTTTCACATAAGAGTTGACTTGTAGATGAATAGGCATTGCCTTAGCACACAAAGAAAAACCAAAGGGGCAGGTTTAATGTTTGGTTCATACTAGCGTGCATTTTTTTTTTTTTGTTCTTGCGGGGAGGTTGGTGTATTTTTTAGGATTGGGTGGATTGCTGGTTTGTTCTACCCCAGCTCAGCAGCTGGAGGGCAACAAGTTATACAGGTGGAAACCAGGATGTGAGCTGCCCATGATAATGTTTCCAGCTCTGCTGAGGCAGTGTATTTTATAAATGTCCTCCTGGGAGGGAAGGGAACAACCATTGACCTTCTGGAAGGAGCATAGGAAAGTCAGGCCCTTTTCTTCCATGTTTGCATTTCCTGAGCATCCTCAGGTGATGTAGGCACGTTCAGATCAGTTAGGTATCTCCAGAAGTCCCAATAGTAGTATATCTTTTGTTTTAATTGTACTTAGTACAAGCCTGCTGTCTAACTTTTTTCTTTCAAGCGGGATTGCTCTCTCACAATCGGTCAAAACTACCTTAATGTTCAATGTCATTTGAGTGTCACAGTGATGATTTAAAGTACCTCGTTAAACTCTCATTTGTTGCTTTTATTGACTGCACTGAGAGAGTTATAGACTATAAATGATGATCTATTGATTTTTTTTTCTGGTTAAATGTGATCACAACAAACACCTCATATATTTAATTCCCTTACTTATGGTCATTTTGCTGTTCAAAATGTATGAAAGTGCACAAAACAGGGAAGTAATGATTTCTGGAAGGATTATGAGCCGACGTTTGTTTCCTGTTACTGGCTGTATTAATCACAAAAATGTTTCCTGCCAGCTTCATAGCCCAGGTTGACCCTCAGTCGTCTGTGTGTGGGTTTCTGTTAAAAAAAAAAAAAAAAAAACATTTTGTTTTTTAAAAGAAGAGCTTCTTAAATTTGTTTCTGAGAAGACCTTTGAGAATCAAACAGTAGGTTTTATCTTACATTAGCTCCAATATCGTAGAGATGGTACAACAGTTTACCATGAGGAGCATTGTACGTCTAAATTGCCATGGAATACATTTGTGGTCTATAAGATCAATGAACTTGCCACACAAATCAAAGGTGAATGTAATACTCATTTTTTGTAATTGTCCATTAAATAATTTGGAACATTCATATGGAACATTGATGTCTATAGTTGGCAGTGAAAGTGTTAAACTCATAATATTTATACATAGGAACATTTCTTACTTGATGAATGCACTCTTACATCACTTCTATTTAGCACAGTAAACCTTACAGAAAAATTTGGTGCAAATATATTATGATCATTCTTTAAGGCTTCAGTTTTTGCAATCAAAGAACCACTATATGTACTAATAGAAATGTTACTTGCACTGTTGACTGTATTTAGTTTAATGAAGTTAATACACAAGGACATAGAGTTTTAAATACATGTAGTGCAAAACGATTAAAAAAAGATTTCACTCAATGAGATTGCTTAGTGTACACATGATGGAAAATCAATCATAAAATGTAGTGTAGGGTTTGTGTATGTGCCCTGTAATTGATGTAATGAACCATTTCTTTAAATACTAAATGGATGCTGGATTCTGTATTTCTTTTTATGCTTGCAGAGACATATTTGTGATTTTGTTCTTCAAACTCCAAAGTAGACGTCCCTCACCTCAACTGGACACCATGAACACTTCGGCCCAACCACCCACCAATGACACCCCGCTCTGCTACACCATTAATAATCCCCCATTCAAGTTTGTGCCCACCATTGCCTCAGCCTACTTCTCTTCCATCTTCAGCGTGCTAGGTATCACCTCCAACCTCATCGCTTTTGTGGTTCTCATCAAGGCGTTCCAAAGGACTCACAGCAGCTCCCGTTCTTCCTTCCTCATTTTCCTGGGCGGCCTCGTGGTCACTGACTTCATGGGTCTGCTGGTCACAGGCAGCATTGTGGTCTCCTTTCACGTGACACACTTCAACTGGCGCGATTTAGACCCTCACTGCCATTTCTGTAACTTTATGGGCATGTCCATGGTCTTTTACGGACTGTGCCCGTTGCTACTTGGCGCCGCCATGGCATTGGAGCGCTTTATTGGCATCACCCGTCCATTCGCACGCACCACCACCATGCCTAAGAGGCGAACAGTCTTCATGTTGTTGCTGGTGTGGTTCATTGCCGGCTGCATCGCGCTGTTGCCTCTGACGGGAGTTGGGAGCTACCACATGCAGATGCCTGGCTCCTGGTGTTTCTTCAACATTAGCTCAGAGGGCAGAGACCTGACCTTTTCTGTGCTCTTCTCCGTGGTCGGGTTGACATGCCTCGCTGTGTCCTTTGTGTTGAACACCGTCAGTGTGGTGACGCTGATTAAGGTGTGCTGTGGACAAGATAAGAGGCAACGTCCCAGAGATCAGGAAGTGGAAATGATGGTCCAGCTCATCTTGATCATGGCCATCGCTTCCATCTGCTGGTGTCCAATGCTGGTAAGTCTGACTGTTTATTAATTAAATAGGAATCTAAGGTATAACACTGCAAAGATTCTCCACAATTTACTAGATTGAGTATTTGTCCAAGACACTGAATGCATACGCTGGACTAAGTGTAGAATTTTTTCAGTTTAGTGAATGGAATGTTTTTTTGTTGTCTATATAAGGAGACGAAACAGCATTGTATATTTCAGGCAAGGTTTCCATTCTGGATCATTTCAATCCTGTTCAAAGATTCGCTGATAAGGTTAAAGGGAATCGGCGTCACATGAAAGAGGCATCCCAAGCATTTTTCTTTTTTTTATCAGCACTGCCATAATGAGCCATCATACCATCCTAGGAGATTTTACTTTGCTTCCTCTCTACATGCTTCATCGCTCCGCAGTAATGCAACATTCTCAAGAGATGAACTCAAAGCCTGCAGATCATTCTTGAGAGACTTTAACGCTCGCTTGACATTTTCTGTACAGCAAAACCAGCACGCTCAGAATGAAAACTACAGTAAAATAAACGGTGATACTACAACAGCAAATTGTACAAACTGAAATCAAACGCTTAACAAACATTTACCAGAGATCCATGGGAGGTGGTGTTGGATGATACATTCAACAATCCTTCATTTTTTGTTTTTTACTCATGGAACCTCGAAATAGACCAAGGAAAGTGATTTAGATGGCTGTCCAGGCTCTTCAGTATCATTTATTTTCACTCACTCTGCATTTAAAAAAATCGATTTTCTTTGCTGCTAGTTGATGCCGGAAATTTAATAGAAGGCTGGCATCAAAATCATTCCTTTTCCGGAAACGAAATGTTAGGTTTGTTCAATTACTTGCATTGCATTGTGAAAGGCCAAGTCATTTTCAACACACACACACACAAAAAAATAAAATACACAAACACCAAAATAAAAAGTTATTAAAAACCCACCTGTGAAAGCTCTTTGTTTGCAAATATCAAGTTTAATAACATGAAGATCCACAGCTATTAATACAAAGTGGCCAATATATGTACAACTTATTTTTTATGGCTATATTACATTTTTGCTGCATTTAATGGGGTGCGCTTTGTAGTTCAGAAGTCATAGTAAAGGTTTTAGGCTACATCAGTTATAACACTGCTTTACTAGCCATAAAGGCTACAAGGTGAAACATAACTATAGTTTTGTATAAGAAAAAAAAGACAGTTTGAATGCAAAATGTTTGTTTTGCTTGGGCTCGGGCGCAATAGAATGTGATTGGAATACCCACCACTCGCGATATTTAAAGTGCCTTTGGACAACTTCTGTTGTGATATTTAAATATAATTAGTACAATATGGTTATACTGTATAGTGGCTCGGTGGCGGTTAAAGGGACCCATTTCAAATCCGCCTCGCTCCGGTCTTCCTGTGTGGAGTTTGCATGTTCTCCCTGAGCTTGCGTGGATTCTGTCCGGGCACTCCGAATTCCTCCCACCCTCCGAAAACATGCATGGCAGGTGTATTAGACATACTAAATGGTTGTTGGTTTCTGTCTGCCCGGCAATCAGCTGGCAACCCGTTCAGGTTGTCCCCCGCTTGGTTATTTTGAAACCATGTAACACTTTTACAATATCACTGACAGTTGCCCTAATCACATTCTACGTACATGATTTACATGATTTACGTACAAGATTTTGATTACCGCATTTTATGTATTTATATTACCTCACCCATAACAAACAGTATGGTTGTGATGTTTATCGGTCCATTAAATACAATATTTGTTCTGCAGCCTGGTCTAACCTTGGTTGTGTGATACCTTGCACAGATTCATATTCTGGTGAACTCTTCGACTGCGGCAGCCGTAAAAAATGAAAGTGTTTTGTTGTACATACGCTTGGCCACCTGCAATCAGATATTTGACCCCTGGATATACATCATGTGTCACGTTACCCGAATAAGGCGAGTCAAATGTGAATGTTAAAAGGTTAGCCAACTCACAAAGTTTCACCATATTCATCAGTCTCCTCTCTTAACATCGTCCAAGCTAAACAAACCATCTGGAAACTGTCTTGAATCATTGTGATGTGTATGCTGCTGTCCACACTTACTTAAATTCATTGTTTCTATATCACTGTATTATATTTTGTCATTGTCTATGTCATGTGTTCATGGCACGTAAAATGTTGCTCTCTTTTAATATGCATGCATTCTGTAGCATCCCACTTGTCAGGGTTTCAGAAATCTATGAAAGCAGTTACCTCATTCAGTCCCAAAGATATATTCTTATTTTTTTCAAGTCTAGAAATTTGATCCCCCATTGAACACACACTCACGTACACACGGTTACCTGGAGTACTTAATTAGGAACACTTGATTACCTAGAGTAATCAATTACTAATGTAATCAATTATTTTAGGAAGTAATAATCAAATACTCTAACTTAGTTACCTTCTAAACTAATGCACATAAAGCAATTCATACAAATTACAAAGTAATTGATTACTTTAGGAGGAAATTACCCAAAATAATTTAATACTTTGGTTCTTAACCCATTTAGTACCAGCCATTTATAGACACACTTGACCAAATAAATATAAAATGTAAATAGGGTCATCCCAGAAATTAATTTCTGGCCTTTTAAAAAATATAAACACTTGAAAAATAAATATATAATATAAATAAGTCCAATCTGGAAGTGGATTTTTGGCCTCTTAAAAAATGTAAACATAAGTCATTGAGGTTATAGTGTTATACAGTAATAGCTAACAGAATCTCCATTTTGTTCTCTGTTTGAGTGGAGTGCATGTGTATGGGAAAGTGTTTGACATATTAATATATTTAAGAATAAATTAACATTGCCTGTCATAAATTCTCTCAAGTGCATGCTGCAATGTACAATTGTCAAACAAGCCTTACTGTCACTTGGCATCAATATGGCTGCTGTTCCCAAAACTGACTGTTTGTAATATTTACGCCAAAGTGTGAGAGTTCTGCTACATTTATATATAGAATGTTTTTTTTATTTGATGTCATCAATAATGCCATATTTTCTGTAGTGTATTGGAGTTATTGCAATCTGACTGAGTGAAAACCATGTTTTAATTTGCAAACAAAAAACTGCTGACATAACATGTGTAAGGCTAAATTCATTCATTTCATCCTCAACACTCATTTCCCTTCATATTCTGAGCCAGTTTTGTTTATGTTTTTGTTTTTTTGTCACTTGTGAATTCCTCTCCTGAGTTTCCATTGAATTTCCTTGATTCATGCTAATTTCTTTTGTTTCCTCCCTCCTCCACCAGGTCTTTATTGCGCAAACTGTGCTGAGTGGACGTCCTCTCCAGGTCATATACCTTCTGCTGTGGCTGCGCTTTGCCTCCTGGAACCAGATCCTTGACCCGTGGGTCTATATCCTGTTTCGCAGGGCGGTATTACAGAGAATCTATCCTCGCATGGACTGGTCCCAGCGGTCTCAGTGGTCCTCCTTGAATCAATCTTTCAGGAGCACCATTAACCGATTAACACATTCTTCTTCACTTGGAAGGCCCCTTAGCTCCGATGAATTGGAACAGAATGAGAAATTGAATGAAACACCACGTGCCACATAAAGCCACTTCTTCTCACAATGATGATTTGAAAAATTTGGAAAAAAGTTTACGAACAAATCTTGCCCAAATGAAAAAGGAACTTTGCAGAAATAACTCTGTTTTTTTTTCTCTCAGTTTGTTTGCTTTCTAAATGGAAAGCAAACTTGCCTATGATGTCTTTACATATCTGCATCCCAACTGTGTGATTGATGCCTAAGATCCTTAAACCAGTCAATGGTATACTTAATTTTTAAAGCGACACTTAAGAACTTTCTGGTTCTGCTGATTATGGCGGCGCCATATGGACAAAAGTGGTAGTGTTTTGTTTAATAGAAGACTACATTTCCCTTAAAGACCAGCATCGTGAAAGCATGAGCTTCGATGGCCAGCCTTTGGACTGAAATAAATTTCTGTTTCTAGTGGATGTGTGAAACGATGAGATAATAAATCTTGAGCGTGCCTAAACAATCACAAATTTTTTGTTGTTATGTGGCTCGTCATGTTGGTGTGGAACTGTGAGCTATCAAACTGATTGCTATTTATTGCTATCACGCAAATTCCTGATAGCATTTACATTAGCATTAGCGTTCTGATTTGATCATCGAAAGCTACTTATTAGTTCACTGGGAACAGAACCAGGGCAACGTCTGTGGGAAATCCTTTCATTCTCATCTTTGAGCACATGCCAACAAGTGAAAGCCAGACCAGTGTTGATCCCTGACTGTCAGGGTATTCTCCCTTATTTTCTGTCTATTTTGCAGCTTTTGCTGTGACAGCAGTAATAGCACATAGACATTCAGATCAACTGCATTCTTTGTAATGAATAGGGAAAGGTGGGAGTGACATGCCGTATAGGTCATCACATTTTTAGTTTTTTGTTTGTTTGTTTGTGTTTTTGACTGCTGCTGAGTGTAAATAAGAGCAATACGAACATATGATGCAGTGATGATGCCTCATGAACCACTTGTGATATTTTTTAATTCCTCGAGATGGAGCTCTTGATTGGAGGATAAAATGTAGTGTAATGTATTATATTCACATTGCATCTTTAAACTGAGTGCTTTCTAGAGGACCCCAAAATATCAAAATTGGTTCATGAAGCGTCATTTTCCCTGTATATTTAAAAAAAAAAAAAATGCATGCCTATGGAAAATGTGCACCATTAAATTGTGCTACACATATTCATCTGTGAATGAACGGTTAGATAATTGACTTTGATAATAATACCTACTTGTTTTAAGAGAGTTTTGAAAAATACAGATGTCAATATTTTTTGGCAAAACATATTTCCAGGAACAGCATTAAACACGCATGCTAATTTTGTCCCTAACACTGCTTGCTGCCTGGAATATGCGGCTGGGAACTGCGAGTTTCTATTTTCTGCTTCCGCCCTTCAATTGTTTGACCTTTGAGTTGTGAATGTTATGAGAAATTGTGAGTGGAACTGCTGCCCATTAAAGACTATGTGAAATCCAACACTAATGCATTGTGCCTGAGACGTCTTGCTCATTAAGTATACCCCCCCCCCCCCCCCCCACGCACCAAAAAAAAAAAAAAAAAAAAAACATGCTTGAACAAAAAGGATCGGTCTGGTAGAGAAACTCAATAGCATTTTCTCACCATTATGAAATCAGCTGTTTTATTTTTTATTTCATACGTGTAACATGCCATACATTACCAGGTGTTCAGATAAAGTTCATTTATATAAAGTACTGTACAACTTAGTCAAAAGAAAAACATCATTATCAGACAAATATTGATGTGCAAATGTTAATCAGCAAACAATAATGATGCATTACAGAACATACAACATTTTTAAATAGCCAGATTAAAGTTTCCTTAGGGCGCATATCAGTGAAGTTATCATCAATTCATTGCTGAATTAAAAAAAACAAAAACAAAAGGAAACTGACACAAATGATCAAGATTGTTATCAAACTTCTGCAGATCTTGCTGATAGTCTGATAGTCATACAAAATATCAAATGGGCTGGCCCTTGACAACCAGGATAGAAGACCCCTGAACTAAAAGAAATAGAAATACAGCTTCTAAATTAATGTTTTAAAGAGGAAATTTTATTATTTCTTGACCTCCGTGTCTATGATTCGTAAGGCGACTCAAACTGAAAATTGCACACAACTGTAACATATCTGATTTCCTGATTTCGATCCAAGACCGATCACTTTTCCTGGGGTTAATTACAGTTATTTCCTGACAGATGTTTTCAAGTCTTTATCTTCACAGAACAAGAGGATTTTTTTCAAGAGCTATGACCATGTTAGTTTTAGATTTTGTACAGTAAATCCTCTGGTAGATAACATTTTTTTTCTATAAATTTAAATTACACTTTGTGCATGCAATACATTTTCTTTGTGTTATTCAGTTGCCCTAAAAATGTACATGGTGGTCAAATCCTCAGTCTAATGGGAAAAAAAAATGTGCCTCAAGAGCAAAACAGAAAGCATACAATAATTTCAGTCTCTGCCCAGGCTTTAGAAGAAAGTTATTCTTGCATAAATGTTAAATGTATGCAACCATTCAACATTTATGAATTAATTAAAAATTCATGTAAGAAATGAAAAGGCTACAATGCCTTCTGATAATTGGATGTGCCAATTATATGGAAACGGTACTCTTTGCTCACCATACAAATTTACATTTTTTCATTCTTGACGTCACCGATTGCTCCCCAGACGTCAAACAAAAACACATCAGGAAAAGCAAAGTCTCCTAGAACTGAGTCCAGAGCCTCTGCAAAGTCATCGGGGTTTTTCTTGTCTTTGCCTGCCTCAACAATGGTGGTTGCTGCACAGAATATGAACACAGAAATTGAATTGCTTATCTTTATGTCAGTAAACAGTGTCATGATATTATATCATCTACATTGCTTTTCAGATCAGTTTATTCAAAAACTTTGGTTTTACTAATAAGAAAATGTAGTACTGTAATGTGAAAATATAATTATTCCCTATTTATTTGGAGTCTTCTTCATTATTTTTTTTTCCGACAACAACTTTAGGATGTGTTCTGGTGAAAGTGTCAAAATTTCACCATGACGTAAAGCTACTACACCATAAATGTTTTTTATTGACTTGTTTATTGGATTGCATGAGACGATCTATGTGCAATGGGGAACATCGTCATAAAATAAAAAAAGCACTTTCTAGATGCAGTACTTAACTAATTTCATTATGACAAAGGTAAAGAACAAAGTGAAAGTTGAAAGCCATTTTTTGTGCAAATACAACGATCAATCAATAACATACTAATGCCTATCTTACCAAGCTCTAAATCTCGGATGCCCATGTAGCTTTCCAGTAAGTCATCCACTTTCATGGTGGCCCGTTCTTCAAATTCATTCTGCTGGAAGGAAAAATTACTGGTGTGTAAAATTTGCACTTCAACGTTGTACAAACAAACACAACATGTAAGTATTTAATCAACATGTTCACAACATATTTTAGTGCATTCAAAAACTCAATGCTAAAGTACTAAGGAGAATCCCTTTCATCCTTATTACTATAAAATAAGATGTTTTGTGGATAAATATTCACTCAAGAGGATGACCCTTTCACTTGCACATCCACTAATAAGATACATGAGCAGCAGTAGATATTTATCATTAGGATTTTAGTAATGCTCATGCTATAAAAGGAGAGATCAGTGTTCTTAAATTAACAATGTTAACTCTTGCAATTGTAATCTATAGTGATGTAAATGTAAAATTAATACTTCATGGCCTAATATGTTATGTATAATTTTTTTCTAAGTCCATTGTTAGTCTCCACACAATTTCTCTTTGACATTTTATTCAAAGCCAAAGCATGATTTCATTATTATTTTGTTTTTTAGGATCAATTTCTGATAGCGTACACTCCAGCAAACCGGTATAGACAACAAAGTGTTCTGTCAGGGTAACTGTGAAGGCAAAGTGATTGTTGATTGATTGGAGCCGTACATGTTCTGTTGTTGTTATGATAGAATGCATTGTCTTTAAATTTTAAATTTCTTGTTACAGTTTGCTGAAAACTTTCAGATGTGGGGTAAATTCTCTAGGAATTTTTATTCCAGCAAAATCCAGCAAACTCACCACTTCCTGGACTGTAGCGGAACCTTTGGAACGAAGGCGCAGGGTTTCCCTTCCATTGACTATTTTGCCCTCATTAGACTTCGGTGCTTTGGTCCGCATCCCAATCATGTCTAAACACACGCATACAGAATGGTTAATACAATTAGGGACATTTAGGATCTGTGTGTATCTTATGAACTGCTTTTAACTTATGGGTCTATGCGTTCATCAAAATCACTAGTTAAAAATCAAAAATATGTTCCTTGCACGAATAGTACGCATCACTTCCAGTGAAGCTCTGTGATCGTATTTCCCCCTAAGAACGTCATATAGTTAGTGTGTGTTATTGTTGGACAGAGATAGCAAGTCCTGAAGCTCCCATGAGTGTAAAAATTTGTATCATTTGGTCAAATTCTCTTCTTCATCTACAGTAAGTGAGGCATCTTTTGAATTTGTGTTTATCCGCGTTTGCCAGTAATTTAATACACAAAACAGTATGAACATTTAGATGATGCCAGTGTCAACATTTCCATTGTAAATTGCATCAATTCATGTGAAGTCTTAAGAGATGGTCATTTCGTTTTAGATATGGTGACAGGGATTTTTACATCGAAAAACCTAATACGTATTTTCCTACATGCGTTTTCAGATACTTTAAATGGGAAAAGCTGAGTTTCCGCTGGCTTGCACTACTCCTCAAACATGTGTGTGATAGTGCAAGTATTTCCCGTTCATTATGTGGCCAGAGTTCACTGATGTTCGACCTGAGGAAGGGCCAACTCACAATATCTGTGATAGTTCATCTTGAAATTTGGACTGAGATTAAAGGGCCTGCATTGCAGCATTTCAAACTTTCCAGTTAACTGTTGCTGTGTTTGTGATTATACAGTATCATATATGGCAAAATAACAATGCAGTTTCCAATGAAATATGCGTCATTTTGGTGGAAGTAGGACCAGAAGTAGGACCCCGGGCTTCCTTAAATCCTCCATTTCACTGATGTCATCTCAGTTGGCTAGCGTCATAGTTATTGATGGAAATACAGATTTTTCACAGAGATAAAAGTGTGCATTTTTTTTCTCGGTTATCTTGGTGAATTACATGAAATTGGCACAATACTCCAATACAATCAAAATATTTTGCCGACATGATGAGCCAGAATTATTCATCCAGAATTTTCATCCATCTTTTATAAGTGTATAGGTAAAAGTGTTGAAGTGACAGTTCACCATACAGATGAGTTATATGTAATATATGTATTAATATATTACATATATTAATACTGTATGCAATCTTGTCCACTTTTTTGGATTCCTCTAAAGACAAACCCCTTAACACTTTTCGGGGCGCTGCGTTCGCTTTCGAGCGACGATCTAAAAAGGCAAAAACTGACTTTTTTTAGGCCCATCTTTATCTATATCTTTATTTGAAGTCCTAAACAGCCAAGAATTTTCAGGATTTTAGAGAAATATGGGTATGTTAGACTTCAAGCAATGTCTGTTACGGACGCTTTTGTATGTTTTGCCTGTTTAGACTAAGGGCCGAAGGTTTCCTAGCAACCAAAAGGTTCAAATTGTGATCAAAGTGTATGAAAATAAGGGAAAATAAGATGTCCAGCATTAAACAGTAAGTGTACCAAAATTTTAAATTTGTTGGAAACATTCAAATTGCTGCAACCTTTTCCATTCGTGAGTTACTACCATGTATTATTCATCATTGTCAAGGAAATTGAGAGTAGAATTTGAATATGTTCATCTCAATCTCAGTCATTCTAGTAATTATGTGAAAATGCATGACAAATATTGTTATTCAACCAACAATATTATTGGATCTTGCTATGTGCAATGGGCCACCATCATGCAGCCTCCCTAACCCCGTAACGAAGTTGGAAGCATTGCCCAACATTTACTTGCAGTACAAATTAAAATTCATTGAGATAGAATCATAAAATAATCCAACTGTCCAGTTCAATTTTTTTTTCTGTGACCTGGTGATAAGGTAAACAACAGAGTACCGAGTCAGTGTTTGTGAAACTCAACATAAGTGGCTCCTCATCAGTTACATTGTTCTTACAGTAAAATCACTTGGACTGTAATTAGGAAGTCAGATCATTGACTCTACATATTGTTTCCCATGTGAAACAAAAGATGGATGACAGAAAAGCCCTGTTGCTTTCAGTCTCTCACAACACTCACTTACGCCTTCATTTCCTTTCCAATGCGTTGTGATCAAGTGCAATGAATCAGACTCTTGGGCCATTTGAAAACATTTACGGGACATGGAAAGTGAAACAGGCGTCAGCATGGCGAGGAATTTTGTAAATAAAACTGAGGTTCATTTTATGTTGTTTGGATTATCCTGGATTATGTTTCCAATGACACATATTGCATCAGAGCAACCAACAACTCGGTCTCTGTATGATCAATTTACGGACCAAGGATATGTTTGCCCTTACAGTCCCATTATATTAAAACAGAGGAGGAATGTCAGATCAATCACCGAAGTGCCTGTTGAGAAATGGTCGTACCTCCTGTTTTGCAGCCCTTCAGATGATATCTGCATCCTTGTTTTGTTGCATTTTTTTCAGTTACACTGATTAAAATTCCGCCATCATTTCCTTTAGGCTTATACACACTATCTCCCATGAAAGTCTTTTTCTTTGTTTTTTGTGCCTATGGCTGCATGAGGTTATTATTTTTTACTCCATAATCCACATTTTTCTTTTTTCCTGGATTTCTTGCATAGAGGGCCAATAATGGTAGTAGGGGATTCTTTTCATTCTGCTACTTGAATGGTGAAACCTTGGATGATATTGATTGCAAAATATTTGCATTTGTAATCATTCAATCTTGTGAGGCATCATTGTCAGTATTGATGACAACAATTCAAAACATTTCTGCCTCTCGAGTGAGGGGTATTGTGCAATATTGTTGCCCAAAGCAACTGAGGAAAAGGTGAAATAAAAAGTACCAAAAAGCTTACTATATTTAGGTATGTCCAGAAAAAATACTCATTTTTAAATCAGTCAAAGCAGATGTCATTGTAAAATAAACCCTATTGGTGGCAAAATACAATATTTTAGTGGTATATCTTTGTGTTTAAAGTTTAGGTAGGTTTTCTCGAAAACAGTTTTAATTTAAAGAAAAATCTGGTTGAGTGTATCAGCTAATACTGTACATGATGCATTTTCTGATCGCTGATTTAAACCAAATAACAAGTTGAGCACACTGTGGACATAACATTACACAGTGATGGCTAAATGAAGCTTCATGAACCACTTTTTAATCTCTCACCAAAGGCCCTCTTGGGTCCGACCAGGCGTAGAGTGAATGGAATGCCTCTTGGTTGTTCTTTCAGCATTTTTGCCACTTCGTAATGTCGACATCCCACGATGCTCTGGTCATTGATGGCTTCGATGTGATCACCGACACACACTGTCTTCAGTCGATCTATAGTGCTGCCTTCCTTTATTCTCTAAGGGGATATAGAGTCCGCTTTTAGCTTTGCTTTGATGACCATTTGCTTGGAATCTTTTTTGTAGTAAATGGAACCACAGAAGAGTAAAATGTTGGTTCGATATTGAAGAAAAAAACTAAACCAGTGTATTGTCCTTATTCACCTTAATGAATGCATATCCAGCTCCGTTGTCTGTGATGGTGAGCCCCAATGCATCCTCTGTCTTGGTCACTTCCACCTCCTTAGTGTCGCCTCTGACGTGAGCAAAAATGAAGTCTTCTAGTCCAATCTGCCCCCCTAGTAACTTCTGCATGTCCACTTTATAGGAGTTGAGGGTGCAGAAAAGGATCTGAAACCCGGAAAAGACAGGTGCAGCTCAAAAACGATAATCTCCAGATGTTGGCATTTTACATTTTTTTACTGGTCCGTCATTTGCTGGTACATGGTACGCTTGATTGTTTCATGCTATGACATTCACTTGAATCTATTTACATATTTTCAAATAATTGTATACAAAAATTTGCATTTCAGGTAAAAAAATAAAATCTTGGTTTAGTTTCAGTTTGTAAAAGTACCCTGCTTAATTTGTTTATGCGCATGGGTTGCACATGAATAAAAGGTGGTAGATGGACCTAATGTCTCCCTCTTCACCTATCAACACCACAAACAATGTCAGTCTGTCATAATTGTCATATGCAATTGATGTACAAGTTCTAGGCAAGTAAATTTAAAGGTTTTTTGTGTTGTTTATGTTGTTTTGTTGTATTTATTTATCTATTTGTTTATTTATTTGCCGCCAGTGGTGTCTTTACTGTTAAAAGTGATTGGCTGCACTGTAGCTAAAGTGTAATGGAAACGCTCCAGTTGTGCTTTCTAGATTTTGAACAGCAGGGGGACACATATTCCAACAAATTGCCAATAGAAGTCATCCAGGAAAAATCCGGTTTTACTGCACACACGTTTATGAATCGCTTGATACATATACTTTTAATTGCATGTTTTCATGTTTTCATCATAGTAATTGTCAATTTAATGCATGTAAAAGTTCTACTCCAAATTATTTATCCAAATGAATTTGCAAACTTCACAGTTAAAATCCGTTCTTTTTGTCAAGTCTCTGAAGAAACAAAATCTGAAATGCCAAATGAAAATAAGAAAAAAAAACGGACTATGCGGTTAAACAAAACTTTATTTCATAAGCCACAAGGGAAATTGGAAGATAACCACAGTCAGCTGTTATCTGACCTTGTGCAGTTCCGCTTAGATATTGTTCACATGCAATACTGAGGCCCCGAGTACAGTTCAAGGTCTTTTTTTGTCATGTCGCTTCAGTGCAAGGTCATGCAGCTTAATATCGTTATACATGAACATGTTAAAGGATTTTTAATAGTGTACATAACCAAAGTATGCTTATAATTAGTCCAAGCAGTCCAAGAAAATTGTCAGGAATGCATGCTGTTGCATGCTCTAAATGTATTTTTTGTGTTCTAAATGTTTATATGTTTTCACTAAATTAACATATTTTCACTTTATAAAGATGATGACTGTCTATGTTGTATTCTTAAGGCATTTTTAGTAAAAACAACCAACACACTAGTGCTCTATCTTGTGTAACTTGAGCCATTCACGTCATCATAATCATGGCTTGTGTCTTCCTGATAAGAACATGAAGGTTGGCTGTTGTTGAATATACTTGGTCTAATCTCCAGTCGCGCATGACCTTCAAGTTGAAATGCAGATAGCAAACACCTTCATATCGGCCTTAATTTCACTACAGATTGCGAGTGCTGGTGTTTTACTGCTCATGTGCTCACTGATTTGTACAGTCTTACTTATTAAAGGAATATGTATAGACTGATTGGGGTAAAGATACAGTTACATATCTACTATTGCTTACCTTTAAAAATACAGCTAGCTGAGCAGGCAATGTACACAATGTACGGAACTTGTACATAGTTTACTTCAACAATTTTGGTGACTGATAATGATAATGATAATGCATTACTATAGCAGCTCAGTTTAATCTAAAACAATGAACATTTGACTACACTAGAATGTGCAGCAATATCATTGATATTTTTGGAGGCATATGCTGGTGAAAAACTGCTGGTTCATAGATAGCTGCACTGAATTACTACTACAATTGGTAAAAAAAAAAACTATAGGCATATAGCTTCATTTTTTAACTTCAAACCCTGTGCAAATACTGTGAACAAGATTGCATACAGTATTAATATAGGTAATATATTAATACATATATTACATATAACTCACCTGTATGGTGAACTGTCACTTCAACACTTTTACCTATACACTTATAAAAGATGGATGAATAATTCTGGATGAATAATTCTGGCTCATCACGCCGGCAAAATATTTTGATTGTATTGGAGTATTGTGCCAATTTCATGTAATTCACCAAGATAACCGAGAAAAAAAATGTACACTTTTAAGCTATAGTCCTTAATTAAGGACTGTAGGGAGGTTGCCTGACCTTATACCTTCTGCGCTGGTAGTCCTAGTCCTAATATTGCAGCCAATGAGTATGTTGTGATGTGTTGTGATGTATGTAAAGATGAAGTCAGCACAGTCACATTAAGTGGTTCATGAGAAGAAAAAAAAATCCCTATATATTGTTATAAAATTGTTAAAACAACAGCTGAAGTTCACAAAATCAATGCTGTACCTCTGAGGGAGATATGTTGAAAACTTCAGCAATCTTAGCATACAGCTCTTTGACATTGGTGAATCCATGGATTCGGCCTGTGGGGCTTCCATGTGCCAGCTGCGTGTGGAAAACAAGCCTCGGCCGCGGGTATTCCGGCGGCCCCGTTGGTGGTGGTGAAGGGGGAGGAAGCGGAGGTGCTGTGGGCTCCATTCGCCCCTGATTGTGGCTTTGGGCCTTGTGTCCTTCCATGGCCTCTTCCCCAGTTGCCTTGGAGTCCTGTGGGCTCATAGCCTCCGTGCTCTGCATCTGTTCACGTGCCTTCCTTCTCTGGCAGCTTTGGTGGTGCAACTACCTCTAGCAAAAAGAAACAAACACTGTTCGCTCTGAGTCAGTTGGTTGTCCAACCGTGCAACCACCTTTTGGGAGCACTGCGCTAATGAATTAGTCATGACAAAAAGCACGGTAATACTAGCTTCCACATCGAAACCAAACACCCTTCGAGTGGATGACTCGATGTGTTACACCTGAGCCTTTAGTAGCTTACACTGAGAGAATAGAATCAAATTAGATTCAAATTAGATTCTAATTTGATTCTAAAACTGACAAAATGCCCCATCAGCATGGCTGTAAAACTCAAGTTTAAACATGTAGTCTATCTTTTGTGCTTGAAAGATAAAACTTACAAGAAAAATTACTCCAACTAACTCTCCTAGGATAAGAGGTAAACTGATATCTTTGGTTTGGCAGTATGGGTGCCTGCCTCCTCCAGCTTCACAGGCTGATGTGCTGGGGTGAATCCTTGGCAATGCATTGACCTTTTTGCCTGTGCAGACAGGCCCTTCAACAGTTGCTTAATTTACATTAATGGTTTTAGTTAGACAGTGCAGCATTACAAACTGCAATCACAAAAATAGCAGCTTAATAAAGACCAATTTATTCTGATTCAAGTTAAAGTGTGATGTTTTTTGATCACATTTATCTAATTTTAAAGCTTTGTCTTTATGCTTATTGTATGCTAATTGTTAGCTTTGTTTTTATGCCTCCCTTGTTGTGTTTATTGTTGGTTGGAAAACAAACGTCAATGACAACCTGTACTGAAGACTGATTGGCTGTCATTGTGTTTGGCTTAACCTGTTAGGCGCCAATTGTGAGTGGGAGGTCAAGGTAGGAAGCAAATTTTTGACATGAAAAGGCAAGAGCATTTGAAAGTCTTTAAGAAACTCTGCCAGCGCATTTGATAAAGGTAAAGTGACGTGCATTGTGAAGAGGAGCTTAAAATTAGCCTACCGCATAAACCCAAAGTACCCAGCAGCGACTCCGGCCTCTGCTAATAATAGCAACAACAATGGTAATGTAGCGAGTCATAGCAAAGCTCTTTGCAAAGTCAAACTCGAGAATACTCCGCGTTGATGCTAGCCCGCGACATACAGAGTGGGAAATGTTTTTTTTAATATTATTTTCTGTGTATTTTTGTGATCGACAGTAGAAAACAGCACCATTCCTCCAGATGTTCAGAACCAAATGTCTCAGCCAACTCTTGTGTCTAGTCTCAAATACAGCAGAAGGTAAATGGCTACAACTGTATCTATGAAAGAAAATTAATGACTTAAGCCACTTTTGGTAATTAATTTCTCATGTATTTAAATGTCTAGACAGCACTTTATATTTCTGAAATGAAACATATCAGACTTCCATCAGACAGAGCTCAGAATATGTCTTCCTGTGCACAAATAAAACCCTGTATATTTGCGTAAGACCAGCTGTGCTGGGATTTTGGATGTGGTCGGAGCGAGTGGAACTTCAAATCAAATTTCTGTCATCAAAAATGTCACTCTGCTAAATGTCTCTCACTGAGCTCAAAAGCCCATCTTGGCACTGCACAACCTATTTCACTTTGCTGGAAAACACGTGTGATGATTGCACCTTCAAGTAAATCAGGATTCGCCAGAATTTCCCCATGTCTTTGAAAATAGACCTCATGTTTACTGAATGATTATTTCGATTGTAATGAGAGAGTTGTGATTTTAGAATCTCCCATCTGTCTGCATTGTGTTACTTAATGGTGCATCAGATTTAAAAAAAAAAAAAAAAAAAGAGATCAATAGCAGTATATTGTAATAATGAAATACAGTACTTGATTTTATAATCGATCTGTTTTTGTTATATAATTCACATTGGTGCTTCATATACAATGAGGCGAAATGTATTAGCATGGGCTTGTAAATTCTCATTACTATCAGTTGTGTGCTCAGTAATTCCAGCACAATATTGGCACAATGTGCCATAAACAACTAAGAGATTAGACACATTTTGAATGAGTTCAAAAGAAAAACTAAAATAACACTTAGTGCGGAGCACACAACTCCACCACTGCTAAATTGTAAAGGAAACAAATGCTGGTTGTGTTTATCCAATATCTAGTTAGTTATCAGACATTTTCTTGGTTCTGGAAGAATAAAATCATGTCAGACTTTTCCATCCGACAGGCAGTGACCTCACTGCCAAGGACATTGCATGCAGCATTTTTTTTCTTCCAGTACATAGAAAAGTGTTCTTCCTTATACAGTTCTATTCCCATGCAATTGTGGGATGTGATGCGGAAAATGTTTTATTATGAAACAGACTCAAAATATGTTCAGTGTGCAGAACGCATTTGAAACGATCAGCTGAGATTGTGTCATTGCAGCATGATTGGAGCGTGGATACAATGAGAAAAATTCCACTAGAAATTGATTGCATGGTGGGGAATCCCCACTGACTACAAGAAGTACACATAAACAAACTTGTTTATAAACTATGTTTCTTTGCACTTGAACTCATATTCAGGCATTTCCAGTTTTCAGACAACCAAGTTATTTTTCATGTACATCACACGTGCTCAAAAGATCACGTAACATGGCACTGTTTTGAACGTGACATGATCAAAAGCAAAAATAAGATGAGGTGTGATTGGTTGTTATGTAAGACTTAAGCACGTATGATGTCATTTTTACTCAACAGCAAGTGGAAACGTGTTTTTAAAGGTGGTAATAGCGCATGAACAATAATTTAGGCATTACATTAATTACATATAAAATATTAGCTTTTTACTGATGAAAATGTCTAAATACGTATTCATACTATCCTTTTATACATCAACTCCATTTATTTAGTTTTAACTAGGCAATAATCACCATGAAATTGTTGATTGTGAATTTTGCTTTCTTGACAATTCCTTTTCAAATTGAGTATTTTTTTGAAATGTGAGCAAAAAAAAAAAAAAAAAAAAAAAAGCTAACTTATTAAAACACTTCTGTACATCATTTAGGCTGCAGTCCTGGTCAGAATGTGTTCCATCTTCTTAGCCTTACCAGGCTAAGATGATGCCATGATTCCCAAGGTCATCATGTTTATGCATGTTTAACCCCTGATAACAATAATGACCTCTTTCAAACCTTCCTTTCCCAACAGATAAGACCGTGTTGGAGCAAAGCAAATAGCACTTTTCTTCAGTCAGAGACTTACATATTACAAGCATATCTTGTGTTGAAGAAAACAATGATTTTTATTAGATAATGAAGTGCTTGTTTTCCAAACAAATGTAACTGGCCGTACAGGAAACAGGCAGTCATCATTTGTGTGTTTGGGTACATTACTAAAAGCCATGCTGTAAGTGTAACTAATGAATGATGCGGATAATTCATAATCAGATTGGTCTGTCACCAAGGACGTTTAAAAATAGACACCAACAAGCACACACACGACAGACTCTATAGTGTGAGATATCAGAGATGTACAGTAAAAATACAACTTGGACAGAGTCCATACCGCTGTCAAATGTAAATGCTATCAGAATGCTTAACAGGCAATTGTTGGTACAGTCTTATCAGATAATTCCACATGGTAAAAAGTACTGTATTTATGGTTTAGAAATGTATGTAAGTGTTTAAAATTAATTTTCATTGCCATTATTCACGTTGTCTACTTCACTTGTCATTTGAATATAACCTTAGTTCACTGATTAACTTGCAGTAATCACATGATTCTACTGCCAAGGTGTGGCATCTATTGAATTCAGTTTCATTTAGCAAACATGGCTTCTTACCCATATGGTTCTAGATCAAATAAGGGATATTTACTGTATCTTTTAATTAAATAAATGCTCAGTGTGTCCTAGGTGCCAGTGTAAACATGAATACCTTGTTCTGCTTATTGGATTCTTCCTTGGTGTATACCATAAAGCTTAAAAATGGTATTACTTGAATCAGGATATTTTACCTATTTTCTTTCTATGACCCTGAGGTCAGTGAAACTTGTTTTGTTGGCATTTTAAATATTGATGTATTCCACTGTTATATTTCCAGTTTTATGAGTCAGTGTCAATATTTGCCGAACATGTCATGTGGCACGTTTCCCGCTATTCGCAGGTCTATTTTCCCTGAATTTTTTGCAAGTTTGACCACGCACAGGCATTATACTTGACTGATTCCCTGTTGTTTTGACACCACCATGTTTACCAATTGCAGGGTAGTATCATTTGATCATTTTAAGCCTAAACTTGATTAAACTTTTATGGCGTTTTCATCATTACCCTTTATTTGCTGGACTAAGAAATTCTCTTTGAAAAAAAATACCGGTATTTCCTGGTTATTAAGGAACACAAATAACAACAAAAATTGAAATTAATGTGTTATTGTTTTTTTTTTTAATAAACATACCTACAATTTTAAAAATATGTTGCCTTCCTTTATTTTTTGTCTGTCCTTATTATGTTAGGTAGTTCAAAAAACTACAATTTGAAAAAAAAAAAATTTATAGACACACAAAGTGTTTTTTTTCATGCATAACATATTAGGTATGCCAACCTTAAGAAGGTTTGATGTGAATTTCATTGCCAAACAAATCTAAAATTTAAAACATTCCAAATTTAGTGTGCCAAACCGATACGGGGGCCATGAATTTGTTCATACTTTTAGAAATTCATACAGTATCCCTCCATGGCATAATGGGGAAAGCAATTGCAGTTGTAGGTGGAAGCCTCACCTTCCCATCCCTGATCATCCAATCACAAATCTAATAGTGGTTGCATTTGTGATAGTCTTAGTAATAGATGTCCGAAAATCATTTACCTTTCATAAAAATAAATACAGTATACTAAGTCAGTCACAGTAAGTTGTCAATATAAAATAAATAAATAAATGAATAAAATAATACGAGGGCAATATTGTGTACCTTTACTATCATGGCCTTGTTTCACAAATATTGATTCATGCGTCATTGATGAGCCGGACATACAGACAATTGCGTTTTTTCCCACGCCACTTTGACAACCACTCTTTGCATCACGTTAACTTCCTTTCGGTGTGACGTGTGATTTCCTCATTTATATGTTCTTGCCAGGCTGAGAGGAAATGACTTATGGACTTTGCCAGATACTTTAAAGGTTGCGTTTTCGTTGTGTCCGTACACTGTCTCTTCTGTTTCCGAACTGCATAGCTGCGTCACTGTATGTTACATTGTGTTGTTACAAATGGTATTACATTTCAGACTTGTGCTTTATTTTGGATTGATACTGTCAGACAACATGTGCGGTCATGTAACACACAAAAAACAAGTGCAATGAAAACATTACTTGCAAGACCAGCATTTTTTATAGTAAGGTGAGTAATACAATTGTCTTCTTATAAACACACAGACACACACACACAAAAATCTTGCTTCACCTCCCAAGTGAACTAATCTAATTTTAGAGACCGCTTATTCTAAATGTTTATTCTTTTCATAGCTTTGGTATGTCCTGGAAACTCACTTGAAATTCAAGACATATATGTTACTCTGCTTTGTGTCTGTCCTCTGTAGCTTTTCCCTGGGACCTGTGAACACAATTCCCTTGACATTACCTTGAAAGGTGTTTGTTTATAAAGTTTTGTGACATGGAGAGAACTCAAAGTCCCTTTAAAATGGAAAATATGTCTTCAGTTTTGCTACATTGCAGGGATGAGTTGTTTACAACATAAATGAATTGCCAAGAATATAAGGTGAGGTCGAAAGAGTGGTTATGTTGTGGGTTCCGTTCCTTCTCCGGCCTTCTTGGATAGAGTTTGCATGTTCTCCCAGTGCCGGCATCGGTTTTCTTTGGGCACTTGGGTTTGCACCCATATTACCAAAAAACATACATTGTAGGTAAATTGGCCACTCCAAATTTCTCTGAGGTGTTTCTGTAAGTGTAAATGGTTGTTTATCTCTGTGTGACCTACAATTGGCTGTCAACCAGGTCAGGGTGTAACCCGCTACTCCCCAAAGACAACTGGGATAGGAGCAACTTGTGAGGACAAGCAGCTAAGAAAATGGACGGATGGATGTATGTATGAATAAGGTATGGTGAAGCTTCAAAATGGGAAAATCAGAATCCACTTAAACCTTGCCAAGCTCAACTAGCACCTGTCAATCAAATCAAATACGGCTTCTACCCCCCTTCCTCAAAAAAAAAAAAAAAGAAGAGAAGAGACATGTCCAAAATCATGTCTGGGATCCAAGCCCGTAGTCAAATTTGAACAGGCTCATAGCTTCTGTCATAATATTAATAATATTTGTCCTGTAGCAGTTGACTAGCATATATAATATACATGCTAAACGCATTTTCACAAGATGGCTATGTCTAGCGTCATGAGTCTGGGCTAATCTCATGTTTCCCAATTACAACATTCCTATCTTCTCTCTCCTTAAAACATTGATTATGACCCAGCATGTGATTTCACGCAGTGATATGAAGGACCATCGTAATTGCCTTTATTAACGCGCATCAAGGATGTCTGATCCATCCTCTGTCTGCGATGTCGTCTGAGCTCTTTGATGGAGATGAATAACAATGGGCAAGTACCAGATGGACTTCAAATGTTGTGTTTGTGTACTCATTCAGGAAAACCACAAAGAGAATGGAAGAAAAAACATGAACGAAAACATTCCCACAAAAATCTAATTTTGCACTAGCATGTGATGTTGCATTGCAGAGATAGATGCTGTTGCCTTCCATGCTGATGTTAAAGCATGATTCCAGATCAGTACCTAATGAATAACTTTATTAATGCATGGTGAAAAATATGTGTATTTAATTAAAATTTGTTCATGCAGCTTCAGTGACATTGCTGGTTTAGTGGGGTCAGGCCTTCTTTTTCTTTTCCACCAACATTGCAGATGGGAGTGCATTTGCTTCTGCTGTGTCACCTGGATGAATTACATAAATGTTTAGCTTCTGTGTCAATGGGCCACTAATGTACTAACAGCGCAATGTCCTTGGTAGTATTGGTGTGAAAGGTATCTAAGGTGTTCTAGTGTTAAGGTCAGCCACAAATATAAAATCTTTCTCAAGGATTTACTGTATCAGTGAACTCTGCCAAATGTTTGCCAAAGTTCAATCCTGAACTGCTCAGATACCAATTATGCAATGTAACGGCTTCTGCAATATATTGGTTTTCATTTATTGTTCATCATCATTTTTGGAACATAATACATCAGGGTTGTAAGAGAAACCTACAGCTTGAATTCATTAAAAAAGACCAATATACATATAATGAATCTGGGTAAATTGATTTGATGTTGCAATGATTGTTTGCTTGAATTGAATAAACCTCAATAGTTTGGCCTTTGGAGTGTGTTTATATGCAGTTATTTGTTAATAAACATGATTTTTTTTATTAACGCTCCAACAACAAAACAAAAACACACTGAGAATAGAAATTGTACTATATGAAACTATGATTTTTCGTCTCTAATATTTATTCTTTTTATTATGTTATTGTATATAATATGCACCAATGAGAGCAGCGCTCCCTATTTTATTGTATATGGCTATACAATGACCATAAAGTTTTTCTACCCTATTCTATTTTTTTTGTTTTTAATAACTACATTGAAGATATATTGAAAGGCATCTTTCATGCTTTCATTGTTGCATTTGCCATAAGTTTATTTTCTATGAAAATGTAAAAATATTTATAAACATGTATCTTTTTTAACATTAACTAAACAAAAAAGCAGAGGAAATCAACTTTTGAAAATTGTTAATGACTTTTTGCAGTGTTTATACAGGTTACAGCTTAGTCTAAAAGAGAAAAAACAATAACCAAGTGCATCAAAGTTATAATGCAATAACGCTTCACATGGCAACACAAAGTCTTTTTCCTGGCATCACCTCATGCCCCCCATAAGAAGGATTGGAATAGTGTCATATTAATATTGTTATGATTAAC
Organism: Hippichthys cyanospilos; assembly: GCF_059441005.1. Classification (NCBI taxonomy): domain Eukaryota; kingdom Metazoa; phylum Chordata; class Actinopteri; order Syngnathiformes; family Syngnathidae; genus Hippichthys; species Hippichthys cyanospilos. The sequence continues at coordinate 11,320,619 of NC_142378.1, read as the reverse complement.
AATGTTAAAAATCAGCTTTAACATGGAGTTGGTTGATAGCCTTTAGACTTGTTGATTTCACTATAATTTCACAATCATAAGCGCAGTCAATTGATGCTAGCGGCTCTACATCCCCACTAAAGTACAGATTACCTATAATGTATGTATTTATTGATTTATTTCTAGGGTTATTATTTTATGATCCAAAATAAACTTGCCAATGCATATCTGTTTGTTTTCATTAATTATGCATAACGGAAAATTACACTTTTTCCATTTCGGATGTATTATTGGGTTACTGGCAGATAGGTGTTGCCTGTTGCTGTGTCTGTCAGCTTTGCATGGGAAACATTTTTGGCATGATCTTGTGGTCTATTATATTAAACTTCACTATTTTTTTTAATGTTCTTTGGCCAAAGATATTCATGCTTAACGTGGGAGAGCACACACATTTTGCAGTCTGGCTGGGCCCTCATGCTGATGCATATATACCCCACCATGGATGGATAAATAATACTGTGTAGGTTTTGTCACTATAATACTGTTGCTTTTCATTTTAAACATATCTCCAACCCCAAATTGTGAAGCCTTGAAAGTACAGTAGTTGAGCCATACTGCTAGTGCCTGAGTGACCAACACACTACTTCGGCTGACTTGTTAAAAATGCAGATTGAAAAATGGGATGCCATCCTATATAGAAATGTGTGTCCAGGGTGGTGACCAGCTTCCAGAAAAGGTGCCGGCTGTTGTTGCAGTTTATGGTTCTTCCACATGCAACTTGAGGTTTCACATTGAATGAATAAATAATACAGTTGCCAAATTGTTTGTTTTCTAACAAAATCCTTCAGTACAGCAAACAGGAAAAAATGGCAAAATAAGTTGATGGCATTGGCAGAGATTTGGTAAATATTTCATCACACATATTCAGCAATGCTGCTCATCCAATAAACACATGTTCCATACACAAATGGAAACTTTTAATCAAAAACAAAATTAGCAGGTTTATTCCGAATGTTACATGTCTTTTTTATTGTTTAGATTTGCATTGTGGTTTTAATGGGTGTACTTCACTAATTTTATTACAGCACATTGCAACAAGAGTGCATTGCTAACACTTTGATATTATGCAATTCAACACTGCACGACTCCGAACTGCAAACACTTTATTAAAATTACCGCAGTGTTAGTTGACGTAGAATTATTATAATGTATTTGCAAAGTAGTCCGTTAGTTGTTTATTACACACGCACGTGAATGTCGATTAATCTTGATGTTACCCTCGTGATTATCATGCACAAAATTGAATTGGCGTTTCTGTATACACGTGAAAAGTTAACGCCTTGAGTAAATTATTGATTACCAGAGTGCTGGACTCTCATAATAATACAGCGCGTTCCAGATGTCGCTGATTCCCCATATAAGGTAAAATGGGCGGTGTTTCTAGACCAACCGCCCAATTTTGATTGGATAGCTTGTCTGACATGACCGCTTTTTAAGCACCCTTTCTCTATGTTCATTGGTCCGACGGCTTGGTCCGATTTAAGGGCATTATCCTAATCAGCCGTGGTTGACACAAGGAGGGCCGAGGCGGAATCCAAACAAGAACTGCGGGCTTGGTGTGGCGTGGCACTTCGCTTCGACACGAACTGACCGCCGCTGACTGAGAGAAGAATGCTTGAAAACAAGAGAGAGCGGTTGAAAACCTTCCTCCGAAAGATCGACGAGAAGGCCATTGTCAGACTCAAGCACTTCATGAAAGAGAGGTAAGCGGAATGAATGCCAGCTGCCGGAGATGCTAACCATGACCATTTATTATTATTTCATTGATGCCTGCAAAATTCTCGAGTCATAGTAAGAGTCTTTCAGACACCGTATAGCTTGAGAATTTCACATTTGAATTGTCATAGATTTTAAATGCGCCTGAGTTCAAGATACTAATGTGTCTGCTATGCTAACGAGTTAGCCACCTCTGAAGATGCTGAGACCTGTAAATGGAGAATCGTCTGTATGCTGCATTGACCAGATGCACATATAATCGTCATTTTTAGTCTAACCTACGCAACTTCTGCAAAATGTGCGTGCTTAACTTCGCTTCTTTTCCACATTAACCTTGGAAATGTATGAAACCAAATTAATGTGGACTGCAACGTCATAGTAGTGTTTCAGTAAGTGACCACCACCAGTAAGTCTGTCTGTCATCCCTCAGGCTGAGCAATCATGACTTCATCCATCTCGCCACCTTGGTCTATGCACATCAGAAAGGTTGAAACATGTGTAGACACCAGGGAGTAGCACATCTAATTTAATTGTAGTAATACAGTGACGATAAAGGTGATTCTGATTCTAGACCACCTGATTCAGTCAAACACTTACATGTTGCTTCATTAAATGCACATGAACTGTTATCTTCTTCACTAAGTATCTGTAAAAAGGAGGAAAAAACACCTTTAAATAAGAGACTATTGTCTTTGGAGGCATTTGCTTGTGTCATATGTTACACATCTAGGAAATGGATATATTTAGCTCTCATGAGTCTGGTCACAGGTGGTGCGTGCTGTTATGCATTCAGCATGACAGAATGAGCAGCTTGTCATAATAAAATAGCCATTCAGATGTCATTGTGGCTTCCAAATGATGATCATACAATGGTGCTTGATTTTTGCAAGCATTGTTGTACTTCAATTGTGGGATGTGTTCAGGGTTGTGAAGAAGGTCAAGTTAGCAGAAATGTTGAAGGCTTGCCCACAAAGCAGCTGGTCATAGCTCAAGTCATGTGTTGCTCCTCATGACTACTCCTTTGCTCCAGCAAAGTTTAGACAAATTAGCCTGTATTGACTTTGGTCAATATGAACATAGTAAAATAATGATTTTTTTTTCCTAATGCAGAGGAAATCTAATTTAATGTCATGTAATTTTGTGACAGGAGTAGTTCATGTTTCTTTTCAAATTAAGAGCTAATTAATTGAAACATTAAGCTTTTTTGTTGTTGCTATCTCTTCATTTTGTGGTGTTTCACATCATTTATTGTGACACAATAAGATGGGGGGGGGGGGGGGGGGGACTGATCTGATTCCTTGACTGTAAACACTGGCACATTACACTGACTATCATCAAAATGTGTTTCTTTTTCAAAAACATCCACTTGTAGACACTTAAAGTATTTGTGCTTCTAGCCTCCAACAGGAAACAATTTTTTATAAGAAAAGTAGACCACTACTATAGATGGATGTTAAAGATTCAGTGATTATCCCCCCACCTTCTTTTCACTCACGTGTGCGCTCACTGGGAATTTTTTTTGAAGAATGATCACCTCTGTCCGCATTGCCAGTCTACATAGTGGCAATGATGTGAGGCGCTGTGTGTGCAGAGCCACATGACTTTCTCACAAACACACTCTGAGTAATGCATGGCCACACACACATTTTTTTTCAACACACACTCACACACCAGCACACACACTGCATTGTACAGACTGTGGCCTGGCAAACTGCCATTAACTGCATTTTATTTTACTCTAACAAGTAACTCACTTCCCTGCACTTCCTGTCTACTCAGTTGAAGCTCAAAGATTTAGGCTGGCTCCAATGCAAGTCCAAGTGCCCAATTTTGATTTAATGCCAAATATGTTTTTTATTTTCTTCACACTGATGCAACATTTGCAATAATGTGCATGTGCAGATGACCAACTTGTGAGCAGTGTCAATGCTGGGTGCCTGTAAATTCAACATTAATCCCGTCACTAAAACCCAGAATCATACTGTATGTTAGTTGTCTTTAATTTTCTTAGCTCTCCATAGCCACTTATTTGTTATAAATGGAAGCTGAGTAATCATAGAGTTAAAACCAAAAGTGGGTATTTTATGGTCATTGCTCTACTTTACTCTCATCCAGTTTATTTGGGTGTTGACAACCTAGAGAAGCTCTGTCATTTTTCTGTCAGAGTATACCTCAAATACCACATTTTAACATTCAGCAAAAGTTGGATTTTAACAGAACACAACCGTTTGGAAAAGAAGTGTTTTAAAATGTTGGCTATGAGAGCGGCAGCATATGCATTAACTTTAAATTGTATAGCAGACATCAAACATGGCTGATTTCATTCAGGTTTTGGAGTCTGCGGTAGTGGCACCTTTTTTGAACTTGGAATTTTCTTTCCAGAAGATGGCAGTCTCACAAAAAGGGGTGGGGCCACATAGAAAGTACTGTTAATGGTCTGTTGTTAAGTGTTTTGACCCTGCAGGTTTGGTCATATTAGCAAATTAGGGAAATTATTGTTGTGTTACAGTTTCTTTTAGACTAGAGCAAGCAGGAATTCAAGCCTGGACCCCAACCATCTTTTTTTGTATTAATCAGTCTCAGACTTGTTCACTCGCTACTTTGCATTTCAGCCTCTTTGCTTGCATTAGTTCTCTGATGTTTTCAAGTGTTGCTATAAAAAAGACCTTTACTCCCATCGCATTAGTCAATCAATGTGTCTAAGTGCAAAAGGTCTCCCTTTTGGACGTAGGTTAACAGATTAGAGACGGCGTTGGTATGGATAGAGGGGAAGTAATAAACCATCAGAGATCTGTTCCTGAGAACTGTTTTGCGGAAGTTCTGGGAAGGTAAGACGAGAAAATCTCCGAATCACTATCTCTAGTCACTGATTTATATTTATGTGAATGTAGATTTGGTGGTTGGTAATGTTTTTGAAACCATGGCTTGGGACTTGTCTTGAATGATTTTGAACAGACTGCTACTGTACGATGCGGTCGTTAGAGCTTCAATAAGATGTCTCTTTTATGTTGAGCAGTATTTCGATTCACTCAACAGATCAATTGTAAAGTATAAAACGTGATTCACCTCACATGCGCACACACAGCTTTGGTTTGACCAAGTGTCATATATGTAATGTATTTTTACCAGACTTTAAACAAAGCTGACTCAACATGTCGTATTGTAAGGTACTGTGCTTTATCTGGGTAAATGATTGAATGTGTAAATGTTAACTGTTCTAAGCGGAAAAAACTTACAATGCTGTTGTTGCCTGTCAAAAACACTTTTAATAAGTTTAGGATTGTGTAAATGTGCTCTTCTGTGGCGTTTTTATCATCTGTGCAGTAAACTAAGAAACGTAACCGCCCATTTCAGTTTTGAGACAACCTAGAAAAACCTGTAAACTTAAAACCAAAAGCTTCGTAATTGTTTTCATTTAATTCTGAGTCAGGGCGGGATGATAATGAAGTAAGGAGGAGGCAGTGTGTATAATGGTGTCCCGGGCGTTACAAGAAACACTCCCCTTAGGTGGTTCCAGTTAACGGCCTCCTTGAATGTTTGCAGGATGTTTGTCTGTGGACCAGGTGGTTTCAAAAAAGGAAAAGATAAATGGAAGGTCTCTTAGCTGCTAAAACATCTGTATGAGCCGTGCCGACAAGCTGGATCTAGAATGAGCTCACCACTCCCTGCTTTTACTTGCGCACTTAATCCAGTCGGGCATAATGACATGCTCTGCCTCCAGCAATGCACCTATTCCCTTTTTCCTGCGTGAACTTTGCTCCAGTTGTCTGAGGTGATGCAGAACAAGAAACCAATTTGGGTCCCCCTGCAGTGAAAAAGTTTCGTTTTTAGCTGCGTCGTAATTAAATGTTGGTGGCACAGTGTTTAGGATTACCCAAACGCCTGCCAAGAAATGTTTTGGTAATATGATCGTGGATCACCACACCTAGGTAAGGCCTGACTGGCCAGTTTGAGCAGCATACTTTTGCATCTGCTATGCTTTTGCTTGATCACAAGAAGAAATATGTTGCTATTAGAAAGCATGTCAGTGGAAGATTTGCAGGCACTTTTCTGTGAGCACAGCACCGCCTCTGTTTGCATCTGTATATAAGTGCACTTTGTGTTTGTGCTGTGGTATGTGTGCTCTGCTGCTTTCTTTCATGCCCATTTGGCTTCAGGGGGAGTGGTTTGCTTTGACGTCACCCGCTTACGGAGTGTCACACCACCGCAAGCACATACGGTAGTGGCTTCCTCTTTCAGTGCACTCATACAAAAACATAGCACCATGAAGACTGCAATTTTTTTCCTCGGTAGATTATCATTAAACGGACTGCAAATCTAGTTTTTCTTCTTTTTAGAAACAGCATGAAGACAGGGGTACTTTAATATAGATTAGGGTTTTTCTTTTTCTTTTTTGTATTTAAGGAAAAGAAATGCCTACTGTCAGTAGGTATATGAGTTTACGGTCATCGAAGAAGTTCAAGTTTTCCAGGTAAGGTGGATTATATTTGTCCCATGTAGATTGTGTACCATCTTAATTTGTGACCAGCACCTTCTTTTAGCTGTAAAACAGTCTTCAACGTGTCACTCTTGACAACATTGCTTTATTCAATTCTTCAGTCAGATTGACTATTACAGTTTTTGCTTTGTTTTTAAGGGAATTTGCAGTTAATCGCATGTTTTCAGGAGCCTCGGTTTGTCTATCATTTTATGACTTCAAGATGAGTTCTCACATGTACTCCCTTTCCACGTCCTTGCTGTGAACAAATGTGCAGTCATAATCTACATTTACGCAGCCTGTTTCCGTAGCTGAAATATTGTAAAAAAAAAAAAAAAAATACACTCCACCTTTGTCAGTAAACTGTAGCTTGATGTTGTAACAGAGCGATCTCTCATAAGGTGAAAGTAACAATGGTTACGAAATAATTGTTGCGACTTTAGATCCTCGTGTTTGCTGTTACAGGATGCCTTTATTTGCTCAATAATAATGAAACGTGTGTAAGAGGAAATCAAATGGATTCTCATTTGACGAAAACTCCATAAAATTCTCCTTTTTCTTCTATGTCCAGCAGCTACCCGGTCGAGAGCGGTGGTGGCGGAGTGCCAGCCAAATTGAAGAAAAGCAGGAGCACTTTAAGCAAAGACAGCATCAAAAAAGTAGAGGCCAGAAAGACACTGAGTCTGGAAGCCGCTCAATTGGAGATCCAGGAGCAACACAAAACCCTCACCAGACAGTTAGCCATCAGGTAAGAGTCGCTGAACGAATCTCTGCGGAAACGACAGCATACACGATGTGTTAAATCATACGTAGACTGTAACGCGCTTGGCTTGATGTAGCGTCACAATAACTTGAACATGCATCACAAGACCTGAAGCTGTTGGGCGAAGTCATGACACATAATTGCTCTGCTCAGGCTTGCGTGATATGAATGTCATGTGTGATGGCCTCATGATATCTAGGGTGCACAGTGAGGTCATCGACAAAATCATGTGATCACTTTGGGCACTTCATGAATGTCAAATAGCATCGGTTTAAACCAGTCCATCTTTAACAGCAATGACCACATCTTGACTGCTTCATGAGAGTTTGGGAATTCCACGCGGCCAATATTAACATATACTCTCACGTATGCCATATGTCTTCACCAAAGATCTAAATTTGCTGCTGTATTATGTTGCAAACTGGTCAAAATTATGATTTAAACAAAACTATGTTCTGTATATACAGGTCGCAGACTGTTGATGCTGACTGCAGAAGCTTGGAAAGGACTCAGAGCAACAGCACACAAAGTGTAGGTTCACCTTTTGAAGTGCGCGCTTAGAATGTTCCGAGAAGTTGTGCCTCTCCTTGGAGGCATGTGCAAACACAACAGTCACATTCGGAATGCAGCCCAAAACCAGCAAGATGAGCCTTACAACCCTGTGATCACTTTAATTAAACTGGAAAACATTTCTTTCTTTCCTGTTTAACTCGCTATACACTAACTGCTGCACTGGTATTTGTACTGTATTTGTCATGTAGTCTGGAGAGCTCCTCAAACTTATAGTGAGAAGTGGACATTCTTTTGTCTGTTGGGATTTTTAGACCCAACGCAACTTTAAATATACCGTGGAAAAACAACCACAAAATAAATGAGTCTTGAAGTAAATTAAAAATGGACTAACATAGCACCATTTAAAAAAAAAAAAAAAAAAAATATGAATGAATAAATGCCATCTCTTCCTGCTGTGTACGGATTGGCCTGTTAGGGGCAGTGTGTTGCCATACATGCATGAGTTGGTACAATGAGAAGAGCAAAAGAAAAAGATTCGCTTGAGCTTTTAATTTGATTTTCACTGATTGGAAAGAGTATGCGCCTGAGAGTATTGTAGTGTTCTATTACTCCAGTATTTATGTATGGATATATATATTTTTTTTTTTTTTTTTAATTTGCAGGAATACCACTCCCGGAAGCCCATGCTTGTTTCCTATTAGTATGGCGATGATCATGTACACTGACTAGCATTAGGACTGGCAATGGTTTTTAAACGAAGCAAAGTTTGTGTTTAAATATGCGGTTTAATTGTTTTTTGTTGTGTGTTTACCCTTTGCATTCAGGGTACTTTCACAACATCTTGTGCACATGCCAAAGAGTTCAGCACTTTAATTGTTCAAAAATGTTTTAAATATTGGATACAATGTTTTAAACCTTAAATATTTTTCAATTAATTGCCAAGTCTTAGTAGAACAATGTGTGGACCCCCGTCTTCTTCTATCTTGTAGAGCTTCATAAAGCACAACCCAACATTCCACAAGTTGTTTCCAGACATTCCAGAAAGTGAGGACTTGATACATGGTAGGTAAACATGAATACAATAAATGATGACATTTTGAGTGACTTCACTCAAGTTGAACAAACTTGATTTTCTTTTTCTTTCCCAGCATACATCTGTGCCCTGCAAAAGGAAGTGCCCTACCACGGTCGACTGTACATCACTAAAAGCCATGCCTGTTTCCATTCATCCGTTCTGCTCAAGGAAACAAAGGTAGGCTGGCAGCATTTCTAACTACAGTATTGACTTTCCAAATTGCATCCCACAATAAGTTCATATTTCTTTGCCAATTTTAACAAAATCTAATTGTTTAGTCTAATTGCAAGTCTATTCCTTTATCAGTGCTTCATTATTACTGCCCTTATTGCGCCATTACTGTGTTTGTTTGTTTGTTTTTTGTTTTATCGCCCATTTTATTATTAGCTCGATTATGGTATGTAATTATGGTATGTAATTGTAGAATTTCATTGTGTGATATTACTATGCATTTGACAATAAAACTCTTGAATTTTGTTTTCCGTTGATGCCGTTCCAGGTAGTGATCCCCGTATCCGGTATCCACATTGTCAAAAAGCAGAACACTGCTTTGCTGGTACCAAACGCCTTGTCAATCCGAACCACAGGGGGAGAAAAGGTTAGTTTTCTTCTCCCGGCCGCCAGCGCTCGTAATCATGTTTGTCTGCCGGACAAGTGGCTCATGTTCTGTCTGCCTTGTTCTGTTCCCTCCTGATGTTCAGTTCCTGTTTGTCTCGCTGCGAAACCGAGAAGCTTGTTATCAGCTGCTGCACTCGGTCTGTCCTCAGCTTGAGGTGAGTGCTCCAGGATGCCCTAATACTCTTAGTTGCAAGTTTCTCAAACTGTAGCTACAAGTAGTGTGAATATTTTTGTTGTTTTTGTACAGGACCACAGCACCAACAGTAGTCCAGTCATCTCTTCTGCTGAGCAGAGCTTTGACAAGAACAAATTTGTGGTAAGTTTACTTTCTACGCCTGCTGCTTGGTACGTTGTGAACACCTAAAAAAAAGTTAATTCAATCACTTCATGTCTCCTTTTTCTTCATTAAACTCATAGTTTGCATGTTAGCAACTATGTCCCGCTCAATCAACTCATTATCTTTGTGTCCCTTCATGACAGAACTCGAGCCAGTCCAGTCTGGATATCAGCCTTGACCATTTCGACGGATCTGAGTTTCAGTCAGTACAGGACCAACCTCAACACAGCACACACAAAGGTGAGAGTTCAACCAAATGTGTTATTTTGATGTAGTTTATGGAACCAGGAATATGACACAGAAATCTTTGTAAAAATCAAATGAAGCATTCTGGACAAATTGAGCATTTTTTGTGTGGGGAAGGGAAGTGGTATTTTTGGGGAATGCTTCTGTATTAAAATTTTGAATATTTGACAGTTTTCAAATTAGAGTGAATCGGCTTCCTCAAAATTTTTCCACATTGTCCTGACTTCTTTCATATTGGCTTGTACTCTGGGAACCCCTTCTCAGTTTGCCTGTCAAGATTCAGTTAAAAATATCTACAAATTTTCCAGGGTAGGCAAAAATTCTAAACGTCGAAACTAGTCTGCTTTCAAACACTGACATTTTCCCAAATAAGATTGAAATAGAGAAAATGGATTACTGTTGGCAAGCATTTTTGGGTCATTTAAATTGTTATTTTTGATTTATCATTGGCCATTTTGAAAAGCCTTAGAAGTACTCATTCTGTGGTTTTTTTTTTTTATGTATTTTTTAAGAAATTTGCTTAAAGGAATGCTGGCCTTGACATTGATGAGAAGAGGGAAAGCCAGCAATCCATATCCTGCCTAACTTGAGCATGTCAATATAATCATTGATCTCTTTGTCTGCAGAGACAGCACTACCTAATGGAAAAGGATCTACTTTCAAGAGCCTGCTTGCACAGCAGAGTGACAGCTCATCTTCAGAGGATGACCTGCCTGTTTCAGGTATCAAAAACATATGCCTGGTTAACTGCCAGTCCCTTACTTGAGAGGATCAAATTGTACAGTATGTTTGTTCCATTCGTGCAGATGTTATTTCTTAATATATTTTTTCTAATATTTGCTAAATGCACAGTCGTAGCTTTATGTATGTGTTTGAATGCTGTCGAATAAATGATGCATGTGAGCCAAAATTAGGTGCGGCCTGCCAACGCGACATTGACATTAATGCCCGTCCTTGCATGTTTGCTTCCTCCCCTCAGCTCCAGGTGGCTGGTGGCTTTGGAATGTGACGGAGAAGGCCAAGTCTCTGCTGGTTCAGAGAGAGGCCAGCACCCTCAACACGCTGCTCTTCATCTACTTGATTCTGTAAGTCGCTTTGTCTCTACTCCCTACAGATACATGGGCTTCCTGTGATAAGATGAAGCTACATCACCCCCTAAAGGCTTCCATTATAGGAACTGTTAGTTCAAAGTCAAGTGCTTGTATCATTTGTCATGGCGAGCAGTTGATCAAAAGTTCTGTTTTCCACACAGCACTTCTAAGGAATTATTATGCCCGCATACAGTAGTTGGGTGTGACTGTTTGTTTTAACGTGCCTCTTTTCGTCAGGGTGGTGGTTCTGCTGCTTTCCTCCGGCTACATTGGCTTACGTATCGTGGCCCTGGAGGAACAACTGACGTCTCTTGGTGCTTTGCCTGAGTTCAGCCTACACAGCGGGTAAGTTGCTGTCGCAGCCGACCACAAAGCAAATGAAGTGTGCAACACACATTGGCCTTCAGCCGCACTCTAATGCGTTAAGTCACTGTTAAGCAAACTGCACGTTAGCGAAAAAAAAAAAAGTCTCAGAGGAGACCAAAAGCATTTCTCAGAAATTGCAAATGCTCTGAGATTTTTTAGCTAAGCTAAAATGACAAATACGTCACAATTGCAGGCCTTTCTTGGAAGCCTTTTTGACCTTCTTTTATTCATTCATTCAAGTCCTTTTTAAAGTACCCATTTGGAAATTACCAGTAAACTGAGGGGAGTGTTCTAAACCTTACATTTTGACTCATGTATGAGGAAATAAATTGGAAGGTTTAGTGCCTCTGGCAAGTCACCTCCATGCATTTTACTTAACATGTACAGTGTCATGTAAAAATGAGTCAGATGTTAATGCAATAATAATGTAACAATGTGGTGAAATTCCTGCATGCTTGGTTGCGTACATTTTCCACTGTACCTCACTCACGCCATTTCCTCTTCATCAGGTACCGCCAAGACACATAACACTCAGCCACAAATGGAGAGCGAAGAAGGGCTGACTCGTGACTTCCGACAGAAGACATTTCACACGCGCCGACCCGGCGCCCAAGACGCGTCAAAAGAAAAGTGGCCAATCGGTGCAACTTCCAAGACGGCTTTTTAATTTGGAAGGGCTAAGCTTGCAGTAGTTAAACGGGGGAAGAAAAAAAAAAGATGCCACCACTTAGTCACACATAGCCAAGCCAAAGCGCATGTACATCCTGCCTGGTTGCAGCGAGTCATGCCGTGTGGACCAAAGCCTAGCTTGGAGTACGCGCGACCCACTGTTCCACGTCATCTCCCTTCTCCTTCAGCATGCTGTCTGAACAGGGCTACACTTATTAGCATTAGCCAGCTGTTGTGCTCACCAGCACGCCTCAGCACCGCAGACGTCGCGCTGCCATTAGCCAAAGATGTGCACGTCTTTCTGCATGACGTACGCCCTTCACCCTTCCTTCCATCTTTGCAGCAGTACATGTCCACCTTCTTGGAAACTTGGGTACCTCTCTTTTTGAATGTCTTCTTTTCCTAACCTGCCGTGGGCTTAATCGATGATGATCATCAACCCACAATCTTCTCCTCTCTTGCTCTGTCTCTATCCCTTGCTCTTCTTTGAAGTGATTTAACAAGTTTAATGATCAGTGCTCAGAGGTTGACCTACATAATCAATGCATTTGTGGTTGACGGCAAAGTTGGACAACATGTCTTCATGTGTTGCCAGGAGAGTTTTTTGGACAAAGTAGCCTTTTCACATTTCTAGTCAAGTTCAGGTTTCTTTTTTTAAAAGTCGCACCAATGATGTATTGCTCATTTTCATGTGTGTCTGCATTAAGGACACGTGTCTGACTACAATTTGTCCCTCGTTTCAATGCAGGACAATTCAAAACCACACTTTTTGATAAAGGTCCAAGTTTCAACTACACGAGATAGCTCCACAAATTTCAAACTATCAGTTTAGTATTATGCATGGCAAAAAAAAATGTGTTTTATTTCTGTGTGCTGTTTTTTTTAAATCACACTTTTGTGCAGAAGAAAATGTGTTGAAGGAAGGAAAAAAAAAAAGAAAAAAAAACTAAGATGTGAGTGAATGGAGTGAGTGCACTTTACCAAATGTGTTGTGCCTGTCACAATCCAACACAGCGTGTTTGGATTGAGTAGAAATGGCAAAAAAGTTGTCGTTTCGGGTCTTTGTCGGACGGTGCTAAGACCTTTGTTTTCCTTCTTTCAAAGTGTATTCACTCAGGGCCGGTGGTCACGACCCACCAGGTAGATATTCCTTTGTCATTTCAAAGTCTAATGCTTGTCCTGGCTTGGGTGCTTCTCTATGGTCCCTTTGAGAGAGAGAGAGAGATCACCGCTTGACTTAATTTGACTTGTCTTTATTGCTTGACTTGATTATTCCTCAGTAAGAGCTTCTCCCACCTGCCTGATGGTGCGCGCGCACACACTGTGGAAGCTCTCCTTTTCCAACAAGGAGTTTGCTGCATCGGACTCGCAGTACTGTCAGTCTCCCACTAGGGGGTAGCACACGCACACAGCCACTGCCCTCAAGCGTACCTGATGCAAAAATCCTAGAGGGTAGCGTTTGTGTAGTTTTGCACTATTCAAAGTGTAAATTTTGTAACAATTGTTAAAAGTCCTTAATTATACCATGGCCCTATATATATATATATATTTATTTGCATTCTGTGTAATTCAAAGTAGTCTCTGTGAGATGACTTTGCTATTGTTGAAAATAAATCAAATATTGCGAAGAATTACAGTCTCTGTTGTTTTTTTCTTTTGAAATGAAATTACACTACTGTACACAGTCAAAATGCTTTACTGTACACTTTTTTTTTTTTTTTACAATAGTTATTTTAAGGATTCATCGGCATAATCGGTGTGGAATTAAAATTGCCCAAATGGTCGTTTAATTTAAAGTAAAGCATTCTTTTAAAAACAGTTACTGTTTTTTTTCCTGAAACTTTTTTTTTTTTTTTTTTTTTTTTTTTAATGGAAACAATGTAGACTTTAAAAAGAAAACATAGTGCATAGCAAGACTTTTGAGGAGAAAAAACAATGTGTAATCAGATAATTACAAAAGGAAAAATGACCACGGTAAAGTTTTTTTTTGTTGTTGTTGTTTTTCCAGGAAAAAAAAACTTACCTGAATGATATATTGAAAGATAAACAAAGGTGCCTGTCTTTATTTTTCTTTTCCTTTTTTTTCCCCTCTCTCTCTTTTTGTGCACTAATAAGTTTGCTTCATTCAAATGGCACATGTTGTGCCACGAGTTTTAGTTGATACTGTAGCTGGCCTATACCAAGTGAATAAATGCGATTTGTCCGTGCAAAATGATTACATCGTTCTGCCTCACTGTCATTACCATTTATCTATTTTCTTCTGCTTATCCAGGATTGCTTTTTTTGACAGTGATTAAGACTGTCCCTCTTGCATGTAGCCCATAGTATTTTTGTTTGTAGAGATCAGAGAAGACACCAAGATGGGTATGATTTGACTTTATTCTAACTATAGACAAGCATCTCTATGCCTGGTTCAACTGTCAGTGACATTTGAAGGAGAAGGTTCTGCAGTAGTTCGCTGGTAAGCACAGAGCTGAAACACCCCTAAGGTGGAAAAGAAAGTATTATTACGCGTGAAAATACAATAACATCATGACTAATGGCTGTTTATATAATATATATTGTTGGGAATTAGATTGTATTTTATAACATAGCAACTTTTCACAGAGTACATAAAATTCCATGAAAGGCTGTCTAGTTTATAAACAAAAACTTGTGCATATGCGGTGAGTGTACCAACCAAGCTTTGAGCGAGCTAACAGTAATGGCCGAATGCCTTGACCGCAATTACTGTAAGTGACGAGAACTATCAGAAATACCTGCTGCAAAAGCCAGGATGATTGCCACCCAACCGATGATGTAGGACCATGAGAATCTCCAGTCCAAGAAGCGTTTCCCAAAGAAAGTGACTGTCACTCCCGTGTAGATAGAGAGAGCCAAGAGCGCAAGAAAACCTGAAGCACCAATATAAAAACTCAATTACATGTGCAGAAAGGTTCACGATAAAGGATATTTTGTATGTCACCTGAGAGGACTAGAGCGATGCCCCCCATGCGGACCCGCTTGTTCTTGGTACCATTGGTGAAAGCACTCAGGCCGAGCACCACGCCAGCAAAACAGCTGAGCACAGCCAGTAGCATGAAGGCCCGAGTCGCATCCCAGAAAGCTGTGGGTCACATGATCACTTGGTTAGTGTTTACACACATACACAAACCACACTTTACTTCCAAAAAAGATTCACTGAAATTTTTGGTCAAAAACAGGGAAGAAAAAACATGTTTTTGTTTTTGTTTTTTTTTGGGGGGGGGATCGAAAGAAAAAACTAAAACTGCTGTCAGCAAGCGTCTGTCTGAATTTCACATCGCCACACAGCAGGAGAGAGTGTTCGCTCGGTGAAATAATTCAGCAGGTTGAGAAAACAGAGCACTGCCAAGCTTCCATTTCTTTTTTGGGACTACGGATGAGACTAGAATGACATACCATGAAAGCTGCAATATATCACACACAGCTGTGTGTTGCGAAAGCCAACTTCAACATAAACACTCCAAATAATACACGGCAATGACAATGCAATAGCTGTGGAAGGCTTTTATTTTGAAGATGGTCTTCATAACTGTGTTAGCGGCGTGACTAGCTAGAGTCCACCAGACTTCGTTTTTATTGCCATCACGTCATGTTTCTATCAACCTCAACATGCCAACCATTTAAAAAAAAAAAAAAAAAATCATATGCAATCGTTTTTAGTGCCAAGCGTTATTGGAAAAGGAAACTTCTCGAGGGTCAGTATACAGCATTTAATACTTTCGCTCATCTTTCAAGGCCGACAGAATAATTGTGTGCTGTGTCGATGTAAATCTGGGTGCTATCATATGAAAAGATTGATGCCCATTCCTTAATGCAAATTGCTTGTAGTTAACATGTGCTTTAAATGTGGAAACACTGCCATCCAACGGTCATAGTTATCACTACAGTGCTCAATTGGCTTATATCAGGTAAGCATTAGTCAAGAGTGTTGCCGACGGACACAACAATGACGGTTGCCGACGTTTTGCCGACGGACACGAACGACGGACAAGCAAAATATTTGGAAAATGTCCACCTCGTGGTGACGAAATGACAACGCAGGCATGGGTAGAATAAAACGGCAGACCAATGGATTGATGACTACAATTTGTTTTGGCTTGGAAAAAAAAAGGTCTTGTCAGGAAGTGAGTAGAGTTCACAGCACATTAAATCTCAAATCACAAAATACTCTCAATGGTACTTTGAAATCTTCAAAAACTTGCCTACTTGCCTCAAGTTTTCTATGCCTTACCTACAGTGATGGTGTGAGCATGACATTTGTGGTTGATGCAAAACCTCCAAAGGCCCTGATTGGCTGAGCTACCCGAGTAACGATACTGCATCCAGAAGTCGGTCGCCGTGGAGACGATTAGGAGCACCAGTGCAGCCACGCCGCACAACGTGCCGCCTCCGGCCAGAGTGTACAGCATGCTGGAGAAGTCGGCAGAACTTCTCTCCTGGTAAACTCGAAACGCAGAGAACGAGATGGACAAACAAATTAAAGGAACTACTTTTTTTTTGTGGGATGACTGAAATGATTGGGAAGAAAAAAAAAGAGAAACTGTGGTCTCAAAACAATATATATTATTTCGATGCAGTTTCGAGTTCATGTGTAATTTCTGTATATCTAAACAGCAATAGTGTCAAATTTTAAACAATATCAGCTTCATTTTAAACTTACTGACCAGTGCACAAATCTATCTCAGCTATAAAATGCTAGACACATCTCTCTGTATGATTTGATCTCAGTTTGTGCAGGAAAAAAAAAAAAAAAACTATTGTGAATTCACAGCTAACAACCAGCATAAACTGTCCAAACAACTAAAGCAAACGTTTTCAACCGAAAATATAATTCTTTTAGTGAAATGGTTTGAGGCTGGTAAAACACTTGACCTAGCAGCTGCCAAACAATGAGAGTGCATGCTAGGCAGCTCCTAGCATTGTTCACTTATTCCCCTTTGTGCAACACAAACTCTGCCAATGAACAAGTGAAGTGTCAGCAGTCATCATAATGGATAAACCAAACACAATCTGAGAATTTCAACCTTATTGACACTTCATGTAAGAACTGTAAAATGTAGTAAGACGTTATACTCTAAAATATACAACACATTTTTCCACTACCTTACAAATTAGCTGCTCCTTTCAAGCCCAATTAAAACCTATTTGAAAAAGCAAACATGTGAAGCAGATATCCAGATGTCCCTTGCAGTTTCACCTTTGACTTTTAGAACATCAAAGAAAATATCCAAAGCATAGCGATATGCTAAAAAGTCCAGGATTTTCTGATACCTTTTGCTTGGTTGGGTGGTCCCTCCAGGCTGGCTGGGTTACCAGAGTGCGTATGCTTTTTAAGCCCCCAAACGTTGGCTGGCATTGTCCCCCTCACAAAAGGAGCGAATGATCCAGCGCAGCATGTAAGTGATGACAGTCTCTATTTTACTCCGGTTGGTAGCAAATGTTGAATGTTGTCATCATAAATATTGAGTATGTGATTCACAAAATACACCAATTCCATTGTACATTCTTTGCTGAATTAGCCTTAAACGTGGTGTAAAGAATTCAATGGAAGCCAGTCAATTAAAGTTCAAATGTAGGTCATTCCAGTTATTAAAGTTTACCTCTACTCACAGACAATGCTTTAAGTGGGTCGGTACGTAGCAGTACGGCGTACTAGCACTTGTAAATTTGAACCTCTAGCGTAGTGAGGCTTTTTACAACGTCCCAGAACATCACATGAGCCCACACATCAACCCTTCTTTTCATATTTCTCGCTTGCATTTTGTCATACTCAGACGATTCCCACAAAAAATTGGGAACCCCAAATTAAAAACAATAACTAAAAAATAAAAGCGCAGGTTAATTACAGTGTTGGCATCTACTCGCTAAGAATGTCCAAGGTTCAATATTTTCGAGGTTTGCAAGTTTTCTTTATTGTCATCACACCTGTACAAGTACAAGTCAACAAAATTTCACTAAACATCCTCAAACTGCCCAAAAACATACAAAGACAATGACCAAAAGTGTCACAGGACGGAAAGACCTGAAGGTACTCGCTAAGAAGCCCCCAAATATCTTGCATGAGAAAAGAAAAACAAAAAATATCTGAGAAAAATAACAAGACACAAGCCATTTCCCCAAGCGGGGGCCATAGTGTAAGCCTAAAAAAACCTTGTACATGCCACATAGACATCGCCACATATCTCAAGACATAAATGTAAAAGACTGAGAGGGGGGTCACACATTTCTGTCAACTGAGTCGAGAGCCTAACTGATCAATTTGGCGGTTAGATTTTCAGTAAAAAAAAATACAGTAATACCTAAAGTAAAACATGAGACAAACGACACCGCGGGGCAAAGTCAACAAAGCATGGAGATAAGGTTGGGAGAAGAGCAGAACAAAAGGCAGAAGCAGAAAAGTTGACGTCTAACGATGCACACAATCGATATTAGGTGCATTCAAATGCATTTCAAACTCAGGCAGAATTAATTATTGATTCATTATTTTCTTTTATCTCTATTATATTTTTGTTAAATAATTAACTTGATGATTTACCTGTCAACAGTCAAATAAGAGGAGTACCATCACTCACCAAGACAATGCACAGCCCACCACCTATGACGTGTGTACGGCTACATTTTTAGATGTATTTTTTTGAAGTACTGTATTCAGTATTATGCAGAACTCACAGGCAGTCATTGCAAAGTATATTCTTGGAGAAACATTGATTAAGAACACAATTACCACTGATGACGTGTTTTATTTGAATCCACTGAACTTTAATGCCTTTTGGCAGTCAAGGCAGAACAATAAAAGAGACAGGTGGAAAAAAGACTGTACAGGTGGTTCAACATATCACTAACAATTAATTGTGTAAGGTAAGGAAAGTTGAGGTTGGAATGGTTCAAACACAGGCATTGTGCAAACCAAGTGAAGGATTTACGGTAGTACAGCTGACCGTGATTTTGACACATCTGTTAGTCAAAGCAACAGCTGCGGAGTGCACTGTTGATTAACCTCTGTCAAATTTTCAGGTGCACTACCTCTTCATTTAGTAAAGTGCATTAGTTTTAAACAACGTCCAAATTTATTCTGAAATTATTCAGCATCACAATTGCCATCTTTACTTCAACAGGTCAGAGGTTTTTATTTGTGGGTAGGCTAATTTACCTAAAAACAGTAGAAGAAGGGGAGTACCAGCACTGTTTTTCCTACTTGAAGTATGGACTTAAATCTTTCATTGTCAAAATTTGTCAGAAAGCTCAAACACCACTGTACAAATTGGTCAAAATACTAGTCTCACCCAATTTGGGTAAAAATAAATGAATAAAATAAACAAGTCCACTAATTTGGTCTATTTGACCTTTGCTTATGGGGGAAATATATTTTGTAAAAACAACTCCAAAATAGAGTCAAAGTAACACATATCACATTTTTCAACCCTAAATGTTTTTTTTTTCCCACCCAACAGTTTTCAAAGTGTCATAGTACAATTTGTGGATGCTATTTGTGTGCAACCAAACGCATGTGACACATCTACAAATTGATGTGTGCAAAAATTAAGTAGCTAGCTTCTGTTCATTTTGTGCAATGTGATCATATTACCTCCTATTCATTCTGTATATACATACAATGCTTACACGTACATAAATGTGTAGGTGTGTGATACCTGCATAGCAAGCGGCACTACAAAAATGGACATTTGTCAAGTAAAAAGAAGTGAACCCACATAAATAAATGTCATTTGCTTACTATACCAATGCAAAATCTTTTTTGAACGGTTTTAAAAGGCACATTATGTAACAAACTCCCCAGCATAGTATTCAAGTGCATTAGTCATAATCTCTTTGTTAATTTGTTAATAAAGTAATTGCTCAGCCAACAACAATGGTTTTCTATTGCAGGAAGAAAACGTTTTTAAAGGTTTTGTAACATTTTTTTTTTACATTTTTGTCACAGATTTACCATTTGGGGTTCTTGCAAAACTCAATTCACTGTGACACCCTCAGATACAACCTCCAGATTTAAAGTGCTAATTAAAATCCAAACATTTGTTATAGTGTGTCCAAGTACAGCACATGACAACAACTATTTCAAGCCAGGGTACTCTCAATGATGCATGTTTCAAAGCTGATTTGATGGAAAAATACCTTCATGTTTCTTCTTTATGTATTTGCCACCTTCTCCATAAAAAAATATCATTAGACATGATTGTGTGATGTTAGTGTGATGACATACATTTGTACATATAGATCATATCTGTATGACTCACCAGCATGGACAGTTAATTAAATGACACAAATACAAACATACACAATTTTTTGTGATCCCACAACGGGATAAACCTAATGTCCAAGTGAGTGCTAACTACTGATTTTTAATGTGGTTATACAGACGGTCTCAGGGATTGGGGGCCCAGAGGACAACAGTCCGATCAGCGGAGGAAGACAGGAAGGTTTGGTCTTTGGGATGCCATCGACACTGGATCACTTTGTCCCAGTGTTCTCCTGCCAACGTCTGAGGAAGTGCTTTTGTTAAGTCACCTGTGTATGAAGAAAACCAATGTAAAGAACTGCTAAGTTTCATCGATTAGCACATTAGCGAACGCAGCAAAATAAATGCTTGTTGCTACCTTGGAGGTCACTGATGATGATTTTGTTGTCATAGGAACCTGTGAGAAGATTATGGGCTCCAGGCGAGAAGCGGACTGATCGAATGTCACTGCTGTGGGGGCGGTATGTCTGGACTATGCGGCCTCCTCTGATGTCATAGAGCATGCAGGTGCTGTCCTCCTGGCCAGTGGCCAGCAGGCGGCCGCTGGGATCCACTGCCACAGAAACAACCGCACTTCCTGTGCCAAAGCACAAGTTCCATTTGTTCATCCCTTCATTTTTAAGATTTAATGCATTTGTTGTAGATTAGTTAGCTTGTGACGTTAATTATTTGCTGCAACCGATGTATGCCCCAGTTTCCCTAAAAATACAATGTAATTCATCTCTAGGATGAATTTAGTGGAACCTCCAAAGTCAGAAGCCCTAAACTTTTTAGGGTGAAAAAAAACGAGTCGGGAGCCCGTGGTCAATATTTTTTTTTCCCCTGCCCGGAACCTCTGTCATAACATTAATAATGTCTGGCTCGTATATTGTTGACCAGAGTATAAAATACATGCTCAATGCAATTTCACATTCATCCACAAGAGGGCTCTGTACAGCGTCATGACTATGGGCTCGTAGCATGTTTCATAATTGCAACATTCCTAGCGCCTCAAAATATTAAACGCGACTCTTAATTTGAATTCACGTCGCCATATGACGGAAAAGTGCGCAAGTATCGAGGAGCCCTCATGGGTCATCTGAAATCTAGGGATGTCTAATGTATCCTCTGCATAAATCCTGCTATCTCAATGGAGACGTATGAAAATGGGCGTTTACCAGCAGGACAGCCGGATTTAAAATTGTTTTAATCCGTGTTTTTATCATTTCTTGATGATCTCACTCTGAATATACGTGTTTTGTTGAGTGTCTGCCATATTTGTGGCAGTATTTTATAGCAAGAAGACAATTACAGAGGAACATAGTTTCAACCCTTGCACTATTCAGTATGATTTTGTACATATTTCCCTGTTATCATAAGTTTTCAGAACATTTAATTGCCAGTGGTGATGTTTGAAATGTGTTCCTTACTTCCCTGTTTTAAGATATGAAAGTTCAGTGAATATTTATTTGCCAGTGATATGTCATGTTTCAAATGAACCTAAAGACATCTTGAAAGTCAAATGTAAAAAAAAAAGCCAATACGAAAAGCTCAAATTTGTTAGGATTTGTAGATGTTCCATTAAAAAAAGAATGTTGGTCTAAAATTTAGAGAATACTCTCTACATGCACATTTGCTCATTTTCGCTTCACAAGAAATCTCATCCTCTCTGCAAAACATTTGGACATCCATGCTCTAAAGTCATTCAAAAACGCGGGGCTCCAATCATTACTGAGATTACAGCAAATCTAACGTGACTTCAGCATAGTGAACATTTAATCAATTAACAAAGAATCTTCACAATTGTACATTTCCAAGGTCAACTGAGGCTCTTGTACAATTTAACCAAATAGTTAGCTATTTGGTACACACCGTTCTGTATGTATGTATGGCTAACTCAATAATGCCGAAATAATAAGTAACAATAAAATAACCTCACCGCAGAAAAACAAAATTTAATTTAAAAAATGAGTGTGCACCGCACAGTCAGTTGCACAAATGAATGAATGCCATGAATTTAAGGCAGTTGACTTACCTGAGCCATGAAGGGTGGTACCCACAACACGCACACAACTTGGAACCCGCAGGTCCCAGAAGCGAACTGTCTTATCCTGAGATCCAGAAGTGATCATCCACCCTCCCCATGTGTAGAGAGTCAAAACGTGCCCTGTTCAAAAGCACACATGATGCCATCAATACATATAACAATATTGAGAGAATTTTGGCTGTGACCTGTGTTGAACTGGCACGCTTTCACTGGTTCTATGGATTCCGCAACAGTCAAACATGTATATGCTACAATTTTTGTGGTTATATTTTTACACTTTCTTATTTAATCTTGCTTTGCTCATAATTTATATCAGCGGGGCATGAGCACCACTTTTCACACTTTCAAAGTCCCAAACATTGAGGTAAGCTTTCACTACATTACTTAGCGAGCTATCGTTACCCAACATTGAACCTCACAAGTCACATTTCGATGAATTTCCTGTTTTTCAAAACTATACTGTTGGTCAGTCGACACCTGTGGGTGTTGATTTGACAAATTATTGACCAATCTAAAAATTGAAAATGGCTTGCTCTCAGTCACAATGCTAATGGTTGCCATTTTGGGAGTCAGCTGAAAAGTAATGATTTTGGAAGTACAAATTTTGTTTGAAGAAGCTGTGTACATTGAATCCATTGCCATTTCACCAGCCTTTATCTATAAACTAAGACCCCCATCTAGAGGAGTAAAATAATATCACAAGTGTTGCCTTAGGACTCATTTTTCCATCACTACTTTTTTATGTGATAACCAATACAAAATAGATAAACAAGTTGTTGCGTTGTTTTGACAACAATAGGCTGTGTGCCTTGCAGTTTTGCATTTTGTCAGCCTTAAAGCATAACAGATTAAATTGTGTTTTACTTGAAAGTGGATGATACAGTGCATCAGGCTGTCCCTGTCCTGTCTACAAAGCTTGAAATTGAATACAAGACAGAACAGGATTACCGTTCAAGACTAAACTGAACTGCTTATGCTCCTATCCGACTGAGGGGTAAACATTGGCGAGTGCCGCTTAATGTAGCGGCTTTTTTGACCGTCAGTGTTTGTTTGAGGGCTTGCCAAACGTTCGGCAACAATCGTAATGTTTTTTTTTTTTTCTTTTCTACTCTTGTCACAAGGATCTTTCAAACAAGTTCAAAATGTATGTGCAACAACAGCAATGAAGTCAATCATTTGGCATTTGACGTTTGACCTTGAATGCACACTGACTCAATCAAATGATCCGTTGAGTTCACCAAAACTCGCCAATGTTCACCCGTAAAAGGAATTGGGAGTTTAGTGTAAATGTTGCTTCTGGGAAATGTTAAAGCAGTTTTGATACCAGTGTGTCCACTCAAGGCGTGAAGGCCCTGTCCTCTCTGGCAGTCAGTGGTGTAGATGTTGCAGTCTCCAGCTCCGGCACTAATCAAGATGGAACCTCCACTCTCAGGACCCTCCATAAAAGCCAAGTCCCTAATGGTTCCGTCATGCATGCTGAACTCCAGATCAGGACCTGAATGACATCAGAAAATCACCTCGGTAAGGTCATCATCCTGCTTCAAGGTGAATCATCTAAGCAGTTGATAGTGACTGTAAACATACAGTATTAATGTGTACCTATTGCATTGCAGCTGTCAGCATTGAAAGGTAGAACTTTGACGAATTTGTCATTGGAGCCGGTGGCCAGCAGTTGTCCACAGTGGCTCCATGCAACACAGTAGATGGAACCTTTGTGGTGTTTGTTCCTTCTGAAGCGCACCACTGGCTGCTTGATGGGATCTGGAGGGCTAAACGTGCAGAGAAAACTGCATATTAAGAACAAAGTATCCATATAATCTCCATTCTATTTTTTTCTGTGTCAATTTCAGAGTTTAAGCATTCAGAAAAAAATGTAATGTGTATGAGTGGTCCAAACCTGGTTTTTAGGGTGTCAGGGTAGGTACAAACTCGGAGCGTTTTAGAGTTGGAACCAACAGCGTAAAGTAATCCAGAGGGATGGAAGGCCACAGATCGTACTGCCTGCGTGTCTTCAAGCTGGGTCACTTTGACAAACTGGGTTTTGGCTTTTCCTGGCTACACAGAAATTCCAAGGAAAAACAACCTTTTCTTTATTTGTATTTTATTGTGACAGATTTTGTTTTGTTGCTCATACCTCATGGGTTGTGCAACGCGTAACATGGCTGCTGGAATCATCTTGCCCAGGGCCTCTAACCCTCTCAGCAGCACTGTGGTCAAAATGCACACACACAAAGACAAACCTTTGAAATGGCCATAATTTCATTTTGGAGACAAATTTCTCTTAACGCACAGACGGAGGCACGCATAAGTTAATGAGTACGCTCCTGCATGCGCGTGGCCTCGTATTAGAGTTAAAATGAAAGGAAACGATTTTATGTTGGAACAAACTACTATTGATTACCTTGCTAGAGCAGGGGAATCACTGACGTGGCTCCCAGGCCCTAGTGAGCTGCTGCTACCAAGCTTTGCCCTTTGCGCCATCGCTGCGTCTTGGGTGTGGGATGTGCTGCTGTCATCTGCCACACCATTCAACTGTTGGCCCAGAGGCGTAACTACATCTCCATGGTGGTCAATGCCAACGTTCATCTCCTCCAATTTCTGAATGGATCTGGAATAAATATACTGTGAGTCAATTTAGAGATACAGTACACTATATTTCACCAGATGTGACTGGGTGCGTGAATGGTGCCCTGCGATTGGCTGACCAAAGACAGCTGAGTTAGGCACTGGCAAGCCAGCTTCCCTAGTGAGGATAAGCACCTATGGAAAATGGATAGATTGTGTGGATACATTTCAACAAAACATACAAAAAAGAAAATAAAAATACAGTACAGTATTCCAAAAATATTGCATGGCCCATAATGCCGGGGCAGCATACAATATGTGAGTGGTGTAAATGTATGGATTAATGGTTGCTAAACTATTTAATTTATTGTGAAAATAATGATAACCATACAAAAGAAAATATATCTTAAAATGACACAATTGTTTTCATGAAATGTGGGTAGTAAATAATGAGGGATACTCTAAGCGGCAAAGTATAGCCACTAGAGGGCAGCATGAATGCATTTTAAGCAATCTGCTACTGACTTGGGCATGACGCTAATGCAAACAGATGGAACCGTTCTACTAACCCAGGAAGGCCACGGATGAGTTGCGTGTTTGGAATAAATTAATGCAATTGGATTATTTAGCAGAAGCAATGTGAGTCTCAAGACTTTTTTTTTTTTTTTTTATGAAACCAACTGATGCATTGCACATTGCCTAAAAACTAAACGTGTTATTAGATGTACGTATTGAGTTCAGCAAAATGATTTGGGCACTGCGTTTTTTGATTCAGTTTTCTGCTTTCAAGGGGAACCACATAAGTCAGATACTTACTCTTGAGAGACAAAATGTCTGAGGGTGATTGTCGATTTAATCAATTAGTTGTTGCACATCTAATATGTAGGGCTAGATAGACAAGTTCCTTACCGAGTGAGGAAAGTCTCGGTGAGGTTATTTTGGGCTCCGTGGAGTGGTTTCACACCCCCTTCAAGTAACATCTGCTGGTAAAGCTGTCTCTGCTGTTGCTTCTGCTCCAGATGCTGCTGCACACGCATACACTGCCTGTAGTACTCCTGCATATGCTCTGTGGAATCAGACTGATGACACAAAGAAAGAACAAAACATGAGATATCCCCAATGCTGTTTTGGATGGATGGATGGATGGATGGATGGATGGATGGATGGATGGATGGATGGATGGATGGATGGATGGATGGATGGGTGGATGGGTGGGTGGATGGGTGGATGGATGGATGGATGGATGGATGGATGGATGGATGGATGGATGGATGGATGGATGGATGGATGGATGGGTGGGTGGGTGGGTGGGTGGATGGATGGATGGATATGTGCCACTCTATACTCATCATTACCAACACATATACAAGAGCGCACAGCTATATGCATTTAACTGCATATAATAGACAAACTCAAGAAAGAGCCCCTACTGACATGTCTTCCCCTTTCAAGGCCTTATGCTGCATCATCCATGCCATAAAAAAGTTTTCAGGGACTTCATTATATGTAGTCTACTCTATTGTTCCTTCAACTCTGTCACCACAACTTTTCATGGACACACACACACGCACCGCATCCAATATGAAAACACCTTACTCCAATTGCTGGAAGCGGGGATGCATAAAAATGAGTGATGATGGAGTCACTGGGCCATCTTGGGTACAACAGCAAATCAAAGCAAATTATCTGCCCCCTCTTCCCATGACCTCCAGCACTTTCACGCGGCGGTGGCAGCGGGTCACAAGTGTCTCTGGACAGTTGCGGCAGGGCAGTTATAAGGGATTTATGAGCAGTGGCGGTATGGAGATGAGGTGGTTCAGGGCTTCATGGGGAATCTGTTGGAAATCTCTTACTCTCTGTTACTCTTAGTAATAATTCCCATGACAAGACATTGCCTCAGACAACCTTTGTTATTTGGTTTTACAATCTTGATTCATTGAAGCAATTCAACCAAAGTCGAGCACCTAAACTATTTACTGTACCTGCGATACGTCACTTGTAACCTTACACGTAACGCATCATAAACATAACCTTATGAGAAAGCAATTGTGAGGCGTGCTCACCAGTAAGAAGGTTTGTGTGATACTTTAGTGTGGCGTAACATTTTTGATTGGCAAAATTGTCCAAAGGTATTTACATGTTTAGATATATTTTTAAATATGTTCAAAGGCTCACATTTAAATGCACTTGCAAATTTGTTCTAGAATACCACTAAGCTAAATGTTAAAAACATAGCATTGTTACCCATAATGCTACATGGTATGCCTTCTCGCCAAATAAAGAACAAATACCGCGTTTTGGGAATTTTGCCGTGCAGTTGCAAATATGTTTGAGTTCATTTGAAAATATATTTGAATTTATTCGAAAATATGTTCAAAAGTATTTGAAAATGCATTCAAATGTACATTTGTACATTTGGCCAGTCAAAAATATATACTATACTCCACAATGGCAGTTCCACACTTCCAAATGTAAATTAATCATTGTAAATGTTGCATCATTTTAAAAGTAAATGAAGCTTAAAGCAGTTGCTCATTGTCATTTGCTGTTGTCATTACCTCAACTGTTTCTGTGCTTGCTGTTCCACCATCTCTCCCAGGAGTCAGAGGAGGGCGTGTGGTCTTGGGACCTTCAGAGCCCTGTGGGTACTTTCTAGACCGGAAAAAAAAAAAAAAGCCAGTTATAACGCTTCAAACAAGAGATTAAATTTTAATCACTCCTTCTTGCTTTTTAGATTTTGTGTTGACAAACTGTTACGATATTTACTTCTCAGGGGAATCATCCAGTTGATGAACATTACTCTCCACCAGGCTTCGACTGAGAGCTGATTTCATGTTGACCTCCATGCCTCTCTTGTCCTGAGCGGCCAAGCCGTAGGACAGTCCGTCCAGAGCCGGGTTGAGGGATCTGGACATGTAGGTGTCGGCTGAGTGCGGCCGCTGGCGGAAAGGTGAGGCCGGGCAGGGGGAGAGGCGGTTGATCAGAGGCGTAAGGAGGTCAGCGTGGCCAGCTTTGTTGGGCTTCACTAGGCGGTCCACGTGGATGCTGAGGGTCTTCTGTTGGAAGGCGCATGAAAAGGCACCAGGAGAAAGGTTCTGCAGCCAGGACAGCAGCGACAGATCCAGTTCATCACACCCGTTCCCGCAGAGCAAGTCCAGGCCGAGTAACACCTCGCTCTCTGTTATCGCCTCTCCAGTTGCTTTGCTCTGGAATGGAAATATTAAAACCAACAGAATAGATTAGCATGGATTCTTCCTAGGCCCCATTGAGAAAGAAGCAACAGCTGCTCTTCCACTAGAACAGTGGTGTATGTCAAACTCATTTTAGTTACATGGAGGAAAATCTATTCTGAAGTGGGTCGGACTGGAATAATAATGGTATGTAACTTAAAAATAATTAGTGTCACTTATATGGAGATTTTTGCTATGCACGCTAACCTGCTCCCAAGTTCCAGCGAATAGCTGCGGTCAACTACAAATATATTGTTGTAAATATATAGATATGTATAGATGTTGTAATGTTTTTCCCTTAAATTGCATAAAATTAATGGACATTTTTTTATGATATGATATGTATTTTGTGTAAAACATGTAAGATTAACTAAAATAAACACATGCATTAATAAATAAATACAATGGTACACAAATAATCAGTTGAAGGAGAAGGCCCCAATCAAGTATATGGCTGTACAACTTCTAGAGCACAGTAAAGTGCAAAGTAAATTAATCCGAATAAAATGATGCTGTGGAGTCTCATCTTGGACACTGTGCCAACATCCACATAATACAGACATGACCAAAGATATTGAAATCAAAGATATTGCGAAAAATGACTAATGAGGAAGCTCTGTGCGCAAACTGCTGAGCTGTAAATAAAGTATGTTTAAAAAAGAAATACATGACTGGTTGTTTATAATACAACTTGCGTCAAAGCTGAATGTTTGGATTCTGGAGTCTGACACCACTGGACTAGAAGCTTTCATTGCTGCAAAGGTGTCACCTCACCTGACAATATTCAACGCAACACTCATAAAGGATCCCTTTGATGAGTAGCTGGAAGAGGCGGTTGCCACTTGCTCGGAAGCCCGCTTCGCTCAGCTTCCTGTCAGCTGGGATGAACTCAGCGACCATCACACAGGCTTCCTCAAAACAGTGGACGCGCGCCGTACTCGGGTTCCAGTCCTTGAACTCAGCATGGTGGGTGAGGCGAGGCAACGTGAGGAGGAGGCACAGTTTGCTGAAATCCTCCTTAGATGGGCAGAACTCTTCCAAGTTGTGCAGGCACTTGACAGCCTCATGCATGGTAAGCTCCAGCTGCGCAAAAGTTTCATAACATGAACTCTTTTAGTGCCAAGCGTTATCGGAAAAGGAAACCTCCAAAGGGCCACTACAGTATATTTAGCATTTTCACTCATCTTTCAAGGCAAACAAAGTATTGTTTGCTTTGTCTATGTAAATATGGGTGGTATCATATGAAAGATTGATTTCCATTCCTTACTTTGAATTGCATGTAGGTAATATTTGTGTTGTGAGTGTGGAAACACTGCTATCCAATGGTCACAGTTATCACTATAGTGCTCAATTGGCCTATATTAGGTAAGCATTATTCAAGGGTGTCACCTTCTTTCCATAAAAATAACGTATTTGAACACATTTTTATGATTTATTATTGTTACTACTATTTTAACAGAGGAGAATTCTCGTCCATGGAAAGAGTTAAGTATGACGTTGTCAATATAACATCAGAGTCAGTAAACACAATAGATAGCCATCTTGGCCTAAGGGAGATAAGGAGCTAAATTGCTTTCAATAAAAGTCTCTCAGCATGTCTTCTAATTTCCATTTGATATACCAAGGAGACATTAACCTTCTCAAGATAATTTCCCCTTTTTTATCAGTAGTGATTTGACCTCTGAATGCTGCGCAATGCTAGAGGAATTAAACATCCAACTGGGAAGTTAATCCCAAATTGTTTTTAAACAATATGTAGAGTAATGTTCTGTGAAATATATTTAAGATGAAAATTATGCGCTTTAAAAAAAAAATCAGTTTCAGGGTGTAGCCATTTTGTTACTTGCTATCAAAAAAAAAAACAGTCACTCAGGGCTTGATAAGAAACATCATGGCTTTTTTCTTAGGGTTTTTGCATGCTAAGACATGATTGATAAAAAAAGAATATTAATATGTAAACTTCCTCTTTAATGGAAGATTATATATAGTGTACAGTATTGTTGATGCTTTGAAGAGATACTTTATTTTGACTTTTTTTTGTTACTATTCATGGAATACATTTTTGGTTAGTAAAATTGCTTCAAATGACCAAATTTACTTTTGAGGCAACATTTTGTACATTGAAAAAACTGAACTAGCTGAGCACATTGACACAATGACAAATATGTACATACGTTTTGCGGATCTTTAGCAGCAGACATTGCATTATTTACACACAGAGCCTCAAGAAACTTCTGCTTCAGAATGATGTAGCGGAACCTGCAAAAACAAGAATGAGAAAAAATGTGCAGATGTTTTTGAGTTGAGTCTTTTGAACTCTTTTTTTCATATCCTTGTTTAGATGTTATTTTGAGGGGTGTGTTAGTCTTGTGTAAATGAGCCGATGCTAAACCAGATCCCCTCTGTGGGGTGTACAGAAGCTTTGTTAAAAAAAAAAAAAAAAAAAAGTTGTGTTTGGGTGGCTTCGGGTTCCTAACTAGCTACAGTCAAAACAAGATATTAGTATTAAGATATTATCACGCTTGCATGAAGCTGATGCTCACTTAATGCTAATCTGTGCTTCCACACCGCAGCCCCGCTTAGCTTTTGGCTTTCTTGTGTCCATTTGTTCCATGAAAGTGGCAGAGAAACTAAGTGGCAGCATTATGAAGTTTTGAAATGTGAGAATGGCAGGAATTTAGCTTCTGGGTCATGTGGTTTTACCTTTTCTTGTCAAACGTTTCCAATCCTTCTAAAGGCTGTATGAACTGCATCACCTCGTCCCATTGACCATCCAGAATGAGTTGCCTGACAATGACCAAATGAATCATTTTTCTTGAACGTTATAACTTCATCTGTGATTGCATACCTGAGGAAGAGCATATCATCAGAGTAAAGACCGTTGATGACGCCGCTCTCTTTCTCTAACGCCAACATGCTGATGTGCAGCTTCCTGGAGCTGAGGAAGTCCAGGACCAGCTTGACCACTTCTGCCTCCTTGATGTTGATAGTCTCCTCTGCTGTCATGGTGACCCGCTTCGAGTGGCAGTTGACAGGCAACATTTCAAGATACATTTGGAGACAAGGGATTGTAAAAAGTCAATTATGCGATTTATTACAGATATGACTTGACACATGGTATCAACAGCCCAGTCTTGAATCAAGACAAAACACAAATAGCTCCGAGTAAGTAAATGCATGTGAAGAAATGTTTCTCCGAACATTATTAATCAATACAATTTTATTTCAAATAGGAAGTGAAAAACTTTCATTACTGCAATATATCCTGTATACTGCCCTTAGTCTAAAAATGTGTTTGGATTAATATTTGTTTGTGGAGTCTGAATGAAGCAGCAAAACCAACCCATTTTTATGCATCTTATTGGGGCGGCCATTTTGTCACTTGCTGTCGATGGAAAATGACATCACAGTTTGACAATCATATCTTACCTTGTGAACATCACATGACCAAACAAAACAAACACACAAAAAACAGGTGAGCCATGATTGGTTGTTTTTTTTTAAGCCCTGATAAACTGTTAAAACATTTTCAGTCAAAAACAAAATAGCAAAATGGCCACCCCCTGTGGTGGATGCAGGCAGGTGGATTTTGCTGCTTAAATGATAATCCACTAATCCAATATTAATCAGAATGCCATCACTGTATTAGTAGAGGCACATCGAACACATCCTTCTCGAGAACCTTTTTTACAGGTTTCCCTGTAAAATAGTTCTAGTTACTAGATTGTAAGGTTATGACCCGTTAAATTATAGAAGGGAGGACAAAATGGAACGGTTGAGCAGCAAGTTTTGACAAATAATAAATTATATGGTTTGTGCTAAACTAGCAATGAATAAAAATGTTGTATATTTACGTGTAACAACTTGTGCTGCAGCCTGCTGCTGAATGGCCTAAAGAGAAGTCATCTGCTTTATTGACTTCAGCAAACACTGCAAGTTCTCTTTGCTGCAACACCAGGATGGCCGCTATCTATCATCCAACATATGCAATTCATTGATGCGTTTAAGTACATCATATGCATGTTTGCGGGATTGCCAACGGCTATTCGGTGCAACATTATACGATATGACGCGTTATACAATGATCAAGGGTTTTTACCCTACATGCATGCAGCGTGTTGACTGTGCGTGTGGCAGGCAGGCACCGCCCAGTCCCTCCACAATCACACACGCACGCACACACAATAACACAACTTCACGCTCCAGACATGACGTCTCATCGAATCAGTATTTTGAGTTCTGACCTGTCAGAGTGCGCCAAACCCAACAGCGTCCAGGAAGGTGTCGTCAATAAATCCCTTCTCGCTAGTAGAGCTCTCCTGCTGCCTTATTTGCGGCGCGCAGGTCCGGTTGCCATGCGGACGCACGGAGGCAAACGTCCAATCAGGTGTACCGTTGTTGCAGCAGTAGTCACACCGCCAACCTCTCAGCTGCATGAACACGGACAACACACCTGCTTGCCTGCATCTATCTATCTATCTATCTATCTATCTATCTATCTATCTATCTATCTATCTATCTATCTATCTATCTATCTATCTATCTCTCTCTCTCTCTCTCTCTCTCTCTCTCTCTCTCTCTCTCTCTCTCTCTCTCTCTTTCTCTATCTGACCATTGAGTCTTCATTTATTTCTTTATTCATTTCTTTCCTATTTTGCTAAAGTCTCATTGTGGTAGTTTTGTCAGTGTAACTTCTAAGTTAGATGAGAGAGAACAAATACATTCCTCTCTCCCGGGGTAGCCATGGGGGCTGGGGGTTATTTGACTCGCTGACCACCTGACCCCAGCTAACAATTAAACCAATTGCCTGGCGACAAATTGCATAGGTTGACCAAGACACGTAATTTGAGTGGGATAGGAGGAGAGACGTTTTAGAAGGTTTATTAAGAAAAGAACAAAGAGCCATGTGCGCTCTTGCCATCTTGACCTCATAAGAGCCTGATTTTGACATCAGCAATATGAAACTATAGGATGAAACCTTTTTCCAAACAAGATGCCTGAGTCTGAGAGGTCTTCATTTTCACCTTCGTTGATTCCAGAAATGCAGCTGGGCCAGAATCACTACAAGCAATAAAGAAGTTGCAATTCTGATATTTCATTAATTACACATTTAAATGATTATTTACGCTTTTGTTTAATTTTGGCACTTGTGGTCTTCCATTACCAACTAGATCTTTCATTAGTGGTCAAACTCAAAAATATGTATACTGTACAGGATTTTAAAAATATGACTTATGACGGTGGCGCAGTGAATAGCATGTGCGCCTCACAGTTCAAAGGTCCTGGTTCAAATCCACCTGGCTCCGGCCTTCCTGTGTGGAGTTTGCATGTTCTCCCCAAGCCTGCATGGGTTCTCTCCGGGCACTCCGGTTTCCTCCCACTCCCCCAAAAAACATGCATGGCAGGTGAATTGGACATACTATATTGTCCTTAGGTGTGATTGGGCGCATGAATGGTCGTTCATCTCTGTGTGCCCTGCGATTGGCTGGCAACCAGTTCAGGGTGTCCCCCGCCTACTCCCCGAAGCCAGCTGAGATAGGTGCCTCTGACCCCTGTTGGGATAAGCGGCTATAGAAAATGGATGGATGGAATTATGACGGCAGGAGGAAGACAATCAGAAAACACAAGCTGTTTCACTACTATATTACCATCTGCTGGCTCAAACAAAACGCTGTCACTTCAGGTGCTACTAAAAACATTCAGTATTATAATCACTACGTCTACTGAATTGAGTGACACTCCCTATACACTGTATCTTGTATCAAACAGCACTACAGCAGAAAACATTCATGTTTGCGCACTCATCTTGGAAGAAAATGTTCTTGGGCCCAATACAACGTTTCATTTTGATTAAATATCTGACAGGGATAAAACTGTTGGGAAAAAATGAACATTTATTCACATTTGTCCATTCTGCAGTCTTTTTAGTCCCTTAATTCATCGCACACTTTAAACACTAATACGCATTTTTGTTAGGGTACCGGATAACAGGACTTGTCTTAACAACAATGTAAGCTTTGATTGTTTTGCCCAATGTAGAGCAGAATGTGGACAGCAGAATGTGGACATAATTGTAAAGACTGAAAATGCAAGAAACATAATTATGCAGGGCCATGCTGAGTTTATTTATTGGAGAAAAAACAAATTACATGTTTCGCAAGCTCTTTTGACACCACATCGACAAAAAGTGTCATCATAGCAAGCAGGTATAAATTCACATGAACACACTGTACACTATAAGTTTAGTTTAAATAGTATTTGCTTCCCTTGGTTTCCTTTTCTCAATAATTACTAAAGACACACTAAACTATGTTTTAAACAAAAGAAAAGCACATGCTCCTTGAGTCATAAATACCCCCCACCCCACCCACCCCAAATTTAAATGATTCATCACATGAATAGACTATTTTCACACTAAACCTGTTTATGAGACTGGCACCGATAAAAATGGTGCATTTTTACCCGTATGCAGCAAAACATTAACGGTCTCAAAACAATGTGATTTTTCTACAGTTACAATGAGAAATCCTACCAAAAATAAACATTTTGCAGCTAAAACAAATTTCCAATGGTATTCATTTGGTTGTCAACACATTGTCATTTGTAACAGTGTACCGTTCTAAATTCATGAATGGATGTAAAACAACAATGACCTTTCTAGCTTTCTGAGTACGAATCTACAATTTATTACTCTTAAAAAAAATGCCAGTCAACTGTACAAAGTACTGGCACAGAAGAAATGTTTCTTATATGCGTTATAATACTGGATATCAATCTGTATGACTGATTCCACTGTGTGCGATTATGCAGTATCTTTCTGGACAAAAGCATAAATGGCAAACTGTCGCAAAAGACAGAGAAAATTACAAACACAGCTACACTATTGCTCATTTGCAGTGAATAAATAAAAGTAAAAAAAAAACAAAAAAAAACCGGAAGGTGCTGGAGAGCTGCCAAAACCTGACCATTGACCCAAGTTACGTAAAATATTTAGGTTTAGATGGATTACATTGGATTTAGGATTGGATGAATTTTAGAATTCAAGGAAAATACAGAGTATGTTAAAATTGTGATTTGTGCAAAGAAAATTTGGAACCTGCAAAGTTTTTAGCTTTAAGCTTAGGCCAGTCTTGATCACAATAAATAACATTCTTCAACAGATAAGAGTAGAAAAAATATATAAAAATAAATTAAACAGATATATTTACTAATGGATGACTAACAATGAAGAATTTGTGTAATCCCAGCAAGCTTGGCTTTCTAATGACAAATCAAAAAACAATTGAGTTCTTCATTAAAATGCTGCATACAATTGACAGTCACAGTTCTTGCTTTGATATGGACAATCTCCGTAAATTTGAAGGTCAATTTTAAGTAGTAGACAGCAAAAAAGGTAAAAATCAGGACTAATATGGTCCTCGCATTTGTACAAAATGTTGATTTAGGGTTGACTTAGCTCAAGTTTCATCCAATAAATGAACGACAATGAAAGCCCATTCCTCTTAATCTTGATAAAGAAGAAACGCATACATTTTGACCGAATTATGTGACCAGGGAAAAGGTTCATACTGTTAACTGTAAACTACACAGCAATGCAAATAAATCACAAATGAACTTACTTACAAGAATATGATCAATTACTACCTATACAAAACATTTTCACACATCTTGATATCCGAGAAGAATCTTATCTGGAGTCATGTCCTACATTCTTCCGAAGAAAATGGTTGTGTAAAAGCTGAAACCGTCAGACTTTGTTGAGTTGAACACACAGGTGCTGTGTGGCGAACGCTAGCTGTATGCAATCAATCTTTTTTTGGCCCTTAGGTTTATGTACCTCAATATACAAACACGTTCACTCACAAATACCAACAAAAAGGCAGAGATTCAACATCTGTGAATCTCGCTTTTCAATCAGCTCACTGCACTCACACGTTGAAGCCTAAGGCGCATAAGGCCGCACATAAACTTATTGCAAATGAAAGTCAATCAGTACACGAATTGTGAACATTCAGTGCTTCAGTTTTCTGAGTAAAACGTCCGAGCATTCATACTGTCTTGTCTGATACATTTGGCACAATCAAAATGAAAACAGTCCTCACGCCTGCCTTCATTTCTTATTTGACCTGCCTGTGAAGTAGGAAAGATATTTACATCATTCTTCATCAGTGGCGTACATTCCAGTTGTGGCGGAGGAATAGAAACCACAAGGATCACAATCAGACAAAACTCAATTAGAAAACATGTTAACTGGCCTTGCAGGTGTTTGAATCATCACGGGAATAAAACGGTGAAAGTGCAAACTGAAACGAGCATGTTCAGTTTCCATCAGGACTGAGGGGCAGGCACGACTTTTTTCGGGGTGGCTGGCTTCTTGGTTTGCCACAAATGGCTGTGAATGGTAACGGCATCCACACTGGCTGACATGGTCTTAGCTGGTATCTGGCTGAACTGCTTTTTGTCCGAATTGTATTTGTACAGCCCGTCAATCATCTTGCGCGTGATGTTCTTGGGGCCGATCCCTGTGAGTTTGTTGATCTCCTCCATCTCGGGGCAATAAGTGTAGAGAGAGCGGAACTGACAGCCGGCATCTCGGAACAAGACCAGGAAGTTGTTAGCCTCTGATTTCTCCATTTCCTGTTAAAATAGAAAAAAAAAAAAAAAAACAATCTCAAGCTCTGCTGAAAAAAAGAGGTGACGTTACTTGAGTTTTGCAGTATATTACATTTAACAAAGAATTACTCAATAGATACTCAAAAACCAGGAGTGTTCTTGTACTGACAAAAACATGTTACTTTTGAAACATTTAAAACGATCAATATATATTTAACATATAATACTAATGTGTGTAAACTGCCGCTGCGGATTTTTTGATGAATTATTGCAAAAGTTTCCACAATGAATCGTGATTAACTTATTCAATGCCAAAGACTCCAGAGATTTAATCCCAGGTACTTATTTAAATTTATTTCCATTTGTTCAAGGGTTTGGCAAAAGGAGTGTCAAAAAAGTCAAAAAGTAGACAATTACCTAAATAGTAGTTATTACCTAAAATACCTTAGCAAATTAAGTACTAAAATAAACAATAACTAATTAAGGACAAAAGTAATCAATTATTTTTACGTTGAATGAAGTACTAAAATTATTGCTTACTTTAGGACTTAGTACTAAAGTAATTGATTACTTTAGCAGCCATTTTATACCCTCCTTTAGCCAAGCACTAAAAAGAAAATGTCAAATGTGTTTTTTTCATATTCCCTTCTTAGTACTTATTTTATGACGTGACATTGAATGTCTGAATTCTTAAAATAATTGTAAAAATATGTCTTTGGGATTAAATAAATTAAATGTATTTTTCATCAACTATTTGCTCATAAAAGAAGTAATCTTGCAAACAAGGCTTTTGAACAAAACTTCCAAATCTGATGCATCGTTCAAGGTATTTTTTTTTAACATATATTCTTCTCAGAAACAATTCTCTAAATTTTTCTCTTACAGGTAGAGGTTTCTTTTTCCCATCAGCATCACACTCCAGCAGCATTTACGAGGCCCCATGGAGATAACTTGAGCAGGGTGTTTTGCTCTGAGATGGTATGCCAACATTGTACTAAAATGGTCTTTGAATTTGACGTTGCAAAGTGCACATTTATATTTGTCCAATGAGCTGTCAAGAATTTTTTTAATGTGAAACTTGGTAAATATCCCTCATAATCAGTGTTTGTGCTGGTGACTCAGGAAGTAAATCGAACTGAATTTAGTTCTTTTTTTTTTCAAAGTTAATGCTTTGACAACACTAGTGTATACATAATTCCATATCTATGACTCAGTCTACACAGTGGTAATTAAAACAAACATTCCAAGCTGTTACCTCCAGGATTTTGTTCTTCTGCCCTTCATTGACTTTGCCAGCCAGGCAGCAATGAGCCAGTGCGTTCTGGATGATGTGCTTGTTTGATTTGGCACTTGGCTCCTTGTAGAGCTTTGGTCCTTGGGGAAATATGAAAAAAACAAAAAACTAATTATTTCAGTTTTCCGCATATTAGCAATGATGCCTTAAGTCATGTCAAACAACTTTCTTCCCGCTTCTTACTCTTATTATTGATGAATCCCAAAGCTGTGCAATATTACAATACAACTGGCATTTGTTTGATATTAAAAGGTCCGGAGTGAACATAACACTAAAATATACACTCGCGATGGCTATGAAATTTTATGAAGAAGCAATCTTTTCAAAAGGAGGTATAATATTCTGGGTTTTATATGTTCTTGGCTAGATTGACATTATGTACATAGACCAGCACTGCAGTTCTACTACTAGTTGCAACCACAGCATTTTAACATCTTGAGTATCGACAATAAAGGCTCGTGAACAGTCAACGACACTAACCTGTGTACTCTGTGATTGATGTGACGGACGAGGTTGTGGATGCATTTTCCCAGTCCTTTTCTCCATTCCTGCTGCTGGTACGACTAGGGGACAGGAAGCCATCTGCTGAATCTGGCCTAGAATACAGAAAAAAAGAATATAAAATCTACTTTGAAATGGTTGCTGCTCCATAGAATTATTAAGCCAGTGTAAACAGTGTAAGAACTTGCATCCTCACTATATCATATGCGGTGATGTAGTGTGTAATATTCCAGCAAAAAAAAAACTACAAAAAACATAAAGATGTTGTCTGGTTTTCCGTTGCATAACATTGCCAGTTGAGCAGCAAAGCACTCGCAAATCTAGTGAGGGCCAATCATGTGAAGCAGTCTGGTAGCAGTGTTTGGGGTAAATTAAATTAGGACAGCTTGCTAACTGAATCCTTTCTTATTAAGATAATCGTTATGGTTGTTTGATAAATGGTGAGGAATGCAAGTCGAGGACAAGGAGCAAACAAATATAGCAGTCCAGCTGTATATGTGGGAACATTCCATTGAACAAACACGCTTAAAGTGATGGTCATTATAGTCCCCCACCCCGAAAAAAAAAAAAAAAAAATTCTGTGTTCAGTCAAGCCAAAGACAGTGTGAGGACAAGGTAGAGTGTGGTGCCAGGGCTGAGACAACATAAAGCACCTTGATCTCAGCACCAAGTAGGAACTAACCTTCTCCTTCTCAGTTTAGGAGAGCTCAGAAAGCAGAGGAGACTGCCAGAGGCTAAACTAGCACTCCTGGCATGTGTGATTGATCAGGACAAAAGTAAAAGGCGGAGTAGTGT
This sequence comes from Hippichthys cyanospilos, assembly GCF_059441005.1. Lineage (NCBI taxonomy): Eukaryota > Metazoa > Chordata > Actinopteri > Syngnathiformes > Syngnathidae > Hippichthys > Hippichthys cyanospilos. The sequence goes on along the minus strand of NC_142378.1, from coordinate 11,281,407 downwards.
TAGAAACGTGTGAAGCAGTTCGTCAAGAAAACACTGTATGGTAAAATTGTGAAAATGCAGGTTGACAGATTGTTTTATGGCCTATTCAAACATGGGCCACCACCTCCGTAATTTAAGAGGCACTTACTAAGTTTGTTTACATTGAAACAAATCAGGATGACTGAATGTGACATTTTTATTTACGGGTATTTATTTTTCAAATCACACAAGGAATAAAAACGTGAGCATTATCTTTGCTTCAGTATTGAGGTTTTGCAACAACTCTTGATTTGGACTTTTCTTTGTCTTAAATTTGATGTACTTACATAAATCCACAATATTATTACATTTTTAAAATTATAAACTCACATGTGCAGGGGTGCATAAGCATTTACATAGACATATACAATCTCACCTTTGTGCTCTCTTCTCTGAGTCTACACTTTCACCGTCTCCCAAGTTGAGGGAAGCCAGGGACAAGCTGGAAACTGAAAGCAGAAATTGCTGTCAACCTGAATATGAGGCAATGCACTACGCACAGTTGCAGCGACAACCATGCAACTGATAACAATAAATGAATACCTCTCAGATGACTAACAAATTGATCATAAATGTATTTGTTGAGTCTTTTTTTTTTTTTTTTAGTTTTAATGAGGAATGTTATGTACATATTTATGTCCTAAAAAAATATCTGTTTAAGATAAATCCCAGACATGGTTGTAAAATCAGTTTTGAGTGGTATTTTTGTGACACCATTTTTTACACGGACCTTTCTTGCAGACATAATGTTGCAATGGCAATAAGGGAGTAAGACTCGCCCTAAAAATAGGGGATTGTCATAAGTTTGGGGCCATTTCTAATGAAAATCAAAAAATGACAGAAATAAAACGTTCATATACAATGTTCAAATATCCCACAGCATCCCACAGCAGTACTTTGGGAAGAAAAATCTAATGCAAAAATTGTCTTGACATACAATTGAATTTCCTGTCTCAGTGCGCCACCTAATGACCGAATAGCTGCTGCTATTTGTGAGCTTAAAACAATTACTGCTTTAGTAGTTAGCGAGCTTTCGTTTACCATAACAATAGCAAATGCGAAGCTCCCAACTTTAAAAACACCATTACATATGTAACGTACATATAACATGTATGTATGTTTGTTAATCTTGAATGGTAATTGCTTGCGTGCTAATACGAACCACAATTGCAAGTAGATCATACATATATAAAAAAATAAGCACGTTCTATCCATAGAAGAGCATTTGAAAAATGGGTATTTAATGGAATAATTGATAGGATAATGGATTTTTTTTTTTTTTTTAATTGCTCAAGACAGCCCTCTATGAGAAATACGTAGAAGGTGTCTTTATAATTACCTGCAGCAGTTCTGACGGGGGTTTTTGGGGAGTCCACGCTGTCGCGACGGATGGACTTGGGCCGACCTCGTCTTTGTTTTGTGCCAGCAGCTGGTCGAGATTTAATGACTGTGTCCATGTCTTCCATCAGCTTCAGCTGCTTCCTCCTAAGATACTCCTGCTTGATGAACTCCTTCCGGGCCTTGTCTTCCTCCTTTCGGATACGCTCCTCCTCTGCTTTCAACCTGGGAAAAGTATGAAATGGCAAGCAAGTAATATAACAGAATTATTCCGATAACATATTTCTCTTCAATTTCATACTAATTTTACTGTATTACATGACACTCAACCAGAGGCCTGCTACAAATCCATTTAGACTAATATGACATTGTTTTATAAATTATATTTGTTTATAAAACACCTTTTGACACAACGTAAGAAGTTGCTTCACATAAAAACAGTCAAGGAACAACATAAAATTATTGAGCAATGTATGAAGATGTAGGCACAGGTTTGGCAAAAAGTCTCCCAGAAAAAGTAAAAAATATCCAGAAACCTGCTTGACAAATAAAACAGAGTTAAAAAAAAAAGCATTACCGAGCCTCCTCCTTCTTTTGCTCAAGCTCCGCCTCCTGCTGCATCCTCCTCTGCTGGCTTTCCTTCTCCCTCCTCATCCTCTTCTCCAGCAGTGCCGCCCTCTTCTGAGCCATGTTCTCCTCTGCCTTTCCGTCCTCCTGAGACAATTAGGAGACAAGGTCAAGTCTTCTCACACTAGTCTAGAAAACATGACCAGAATAACAATTTTTTTCACAGGACAGAAGATGCTTTGTATATTTAGTTACATGAATTACAGTATTCATTCGGTTATAATGAATTTCACAGTAGTGACTTCTTATTTGTGGGTCCAACTTTAAATATATGTAAAACAAAATACTATATTTACAGTTTTATACACTCACAAAAAAATGATAAGAATGACAATTGAACCACTTTTCAAACCGTGAACTTAAAATTATAGGCGAAATCTACAAATATAGGATGGTAAGTTGGGTATTATTATGAGAGAATCAAATCTTTCATTTTGGGCTTTCAATGGATGTCTTACATCAGTGCATACACACAATCAGCAAATGTTCTACAATAATATTGTTTTTAGATGAGACCACAATGAGTTTATATTTGCTTTCTCATTTCATGTGAACATCTCTTATTACTACTCCTCACGAGTGCACATCCTCACAGTGGAACCTGAATTATTGACATCAGAACTACTTCTGTGACCTACATTGCAGCTCACACTACAGCTGGTTAGCAGGCTTCATGAACTAAAAACAGCAAGATGATGTCTCCTGAATCATTTATACTATGATGTAAAAACAAAATGTGAAGTACAATTACAGTTCAAGATTTCAGCTAAGGTGGGTTATATAGAGGTCAAATTTTGACAAACATCCTCGGAACAACAACAACTGACCTTGAAGAAGAAGCCGCAACGCATCTTTTGTTCGTCCTCTTGGCCTTCCACACCTCCGAGTTCCGTCTCCAAGCCGTCATCGAGCGTCATGTCACTCAGCGGCTTCACAACTGATAGGGGAACCTCTATCAGGTTACCCTTGACTTCCGGCAGAGTGGGGATCTCAGTGGGAGTAACCGTGAAAGTCTCAACCACCGGGTGGGCAAGAACCTCAGAGAATGACGACTGTGCTGGTTGGAGATCTACTGCTACTTTTTCCATATCGGTGCTGTTGGGAACGTTCTCCTGGCTTTTACTATTTGAGTCCATTTGTGTTTGCTCTTTTTTGGGTGAGCTGGTAGGAGATGCACAAACATCGCTGAGTTCTTTGCCTGGGGAGACAAGTGTGTCCGTCTGCTTGTTGACTGGTTCCGGAATGGCGGCTGCAGGTGTCTCGCCCATGTAAACAAAGGAGCTATCTGTGGGGAGACGGGGAGAAAAGCGTCGCAGCCTGGGTATACTATCTACAGACTGGGGGGCGGAGAGGATGCGGTTGTAAGGGGCCAACTTGAGCTCATTAGGGCGAGCGGTGCGAGGATTACGTGAGTGGAAGGAGGCGGATTTGCGCTTGATGCTAGTCGGAGAGCGGTGGGACGAGCGGGGGGAATCCGCCGGGGAAGAGGGTCCTGAGGATCGAGTGATATTACCAGCTCTTCCATGTTTTTGCGGCGAAGAGTTTGCATGAGAAGGGGGGATAACCCATGCCTGCTGATGTTGCTGCTCCCTCATGGCCATAATGACTTCCTGCTGCTGAGCAAGCCTCTGCATCTCAGTCTGGAGAAAGGCTAAAGAATGATTGAGCTTCTCGATTGATCGAGTGTACTCGGCAAGGTCTGCCTCAGTTAGCTGGGCGTGCCCGTGACCACCCTCCTCACCTCCACCGTGGGACTTTTGCCAACAGGAGCTTGTGATACTTTGCTCCGCCCCATCAGGCGTGTCTGCACTACTTCGACCACAGCTCAAGGTGGGACTCACCGACTTGACCTCGCCCTTAAAAACGCTCCCTCCTTCCTCTCCTCCACTCGCAGCGCCATCCCCTTTACGCTTGACCACATTGAGAAAGGCAGAGTGACCCACCTTTTGACGGTGTCTTGTAAAAGCTGCCTCTACTTTTTTCTTCTGTGCTTCAATGGCTTTCCTTTTCTCCTCCAAGCGCATCCTCAGCTCGACCATTTCGGTTGCCATGACCTGAGCAGGGTCATTATGTGGAAGCTGGACAGCTGACGCCTTTGCGGGTGCATTTGGTGTTTGTTGACGGATGGGGCTATGTTCTGGAGTTGGTGCCCACGAAACGGATAATGGTTGACAAAAATCTGAACCTTCTGGAGTAGTTTTAAGAGAGTTGCTGCTTTCCCGCCCTGAGTCTGGTGCAGACGGACTGATCTTCTTCATCTTTTGTTCAGCAAAGTTGGTCATCTTCAATGCTGAGGGGGATTTACTCTGACTGCTTGGGCAAGGGCTGGGCGTATCCATATCAAGGTCCATGTTCACAGAGCAATCTTTCAGTGATGAATCCTCATCCAGCATGTCCTCTGTATGAATGTGGATGCCCGTGTCAACCTCTGTGGTGTCTGTTTGGCTCAAATTTCCTTTAGAATCCAACTCGGACAGCGGCTCCAAGTTACCAAGTCCAGTTCCAAGTTCTGGACTGTGCAGGAAGAAGCCATTGTTGATACCTTCCAAAGGTGGCCTACTTGGGCTGTGAATAATCTGAAGGGCTTCTTCCATGGAAGGTGTTGTTACCATGACTCTGCTAGATCCGCTAGGGTGGGTTCGCCTTTCTGGCTCCATACCTGCCAGACTGTCTGGGCAACCTTCCTCCTCAATACCAAAGCTTTTGCCATTTACTGGTTGGAAGGATAGGTTCCGCCTCATCCCACGAGGAAGGTGGTGGACCTTAAAACCAGAACCGTCATCGGTGCTGACGGACCTGACCATACCACGTGTGGCAGAATGAGGTGAAGAAGCTTCCTCTTTGTCAAAGGGAATGTCAAAAGATACTCCATAAGGCCCGGGCCTTCAAAGACAGAAACATTTGATTGGGGAAATGAATTGAGGAATGATGATTCAAAATCATACTTTGAAATTCTTTCAAAATCTTCTTCTGAGATAAGACGCACTGAGATATGTCATACTGACCTTTTCTCTTTGGGCCAGGTACCAAGGTTGCTATCGACAAAGGACATCGATGTAGATTTCCTGATCTCACCTGAATAACACAAAGCAAAATATTTGTAAACGCTTTGATTTCATTTACATACACTGAATAAGTTGTGTGTGGAAAATACCGTATCGTCAGTAGATGACTTTTCAGATAGATAAATACATAACTGAGAGCATCATACTAGACTTCACATACTGTAAATATGGGGAAGAGAAATAGATACCTGAATATTTAGGCTGGGGTCGCAGGGGCAAACTACAAACAGAGTGATATCACATTAATGGTTTAATGTCATTAAAATTCAACATGGTTAATCAATGTAAAGTATGTCTATTTTAATTTTTTTTAAATGATACGCATTTTTTAATTTGAACTGACGTAGAGTACCTTGGTCTTTCAGGACTCGGGGGTCTTTCCATGAAACTCCTCTTAGTTGCTTTGGAGATTGGGACAGCTGGTATTTTCTTCAACAAGGATGAAAGCTCTGAGCCGGAAAATTAAAATAAAATGTTGTTGGCTGACTCATGTGTTAGCTCGTATACCACCTAGCACGTTTATCTTTTAATTGATCCGATTCAAATTTAGGTTGTGGCTTAATACAACTAATGCATGATCCAACCAAGACATACCTGGAGCTTCATTGGCCAAAATTTTTGGATTCACAAAGGGTGGCTTGACCTCTTCAAACCACCAAAAGAGCTCTGCCATGAACGCCAAGTAGTTATTCTACAAAAAAATTCAAATAAGATAAACATTAAATCACAGCACAGTTTTAAAGGGCTAATGCTCACCCACCTAAAAGACCACAGGAAATCATTTAAATATTGTACTCCCCTTTTCTGCAATGTGGAAAAACATTCTGCATCCAAACATTTACATCTGCACACATTCAATAGGCTCTTCCATGGTCTTGCAATGAGTCAAAGTTTTATTGAAAAACATGATTTACAGTACAGTATTCTGCTGACCTTATAACAAAAAGGGTTCAGTACTGATTTGCTGGCACAGGGCCACAGCGCCACTGTGTTGGGCCAATACATAAACTATGCCAGCCTGACTGGGCCACTGAGAGCTATTCCCAATTCTACTGCTTAATACTGTAAGTCACTGTCATGGTCTGTGAGAGTAGGCTTGTATTTGTTGAATTTCGGCCTGTTTTCTGAGAGGGAGATTTACTCTCAACTCAACTTTATTTATGTGACATTGCTGTGTGACATCGCTGAAAAGCTAAATTGATACTTACACAAAATTCTGCCAATAGTATCTGTGGCAGTAGCGAGCAGAGATTGTGATATTAACCTAATTGATAAAAAAGAGGTCAGCTATTTCTGTCTGCGCTCAACTTTATGCACAGTAGTTCTGGTGCATAATATGCGTAGTTGTGGGTAGGTTTTTAGCAAAAATTAAGACGCTGTGGTTACTTATACTTTATTCTCTCACTGCTTAAATGAAAGCAGGTAAAATAAAATGATTGAATACTGTATTATGCATTAAACATGATAGTTGAACACTGTCATATTTTAAGCGCTTTCAAAGATTAAGCTGTGGTTGTTAGCCTAGTTGGCGCTCTTTTCAACGAACGTGTCAGCACTCACGCGCAAAACCAGAACAGTGTGACGGGAACGACCTTGAGGAAATATGTTCACCCCCTCACTATGCAGTTTGCCCTCTCTGGTCTTCAGACAAAGACAATGCTGCACAGCTCAGCTCTCGAGATACCTGATTCCCTTCATCAGCAACATTTCTCTCCACCATGCATGCACAGAACCGCAGTCCAACAAGCGCAATAGTGAAACAGGCGTTTCCTATCAGGTATCGGCCACTTCTCTCAATAGTAACTTCATGTTATAAGGAAAAGTTCAAAATGACAAAAAAAGATCAAATTGCTAATAGTTCCGCTCTGACTCCCTCCCCAAATTGTTTATATTTCCAACAAAGATACAACAAAGTACAACCATTAACAGCAGTTGTGTACAAGTGCTGTAGCAATACTGTCATTATTTACTTAGCATAAATCTATACCATGACCTTGTATACTTGACCTTGAATAAATGACTCCGGATGTCACTAATGAATACATAACCTGGTGCCAGTGTGAACACAAAATGTTAAAAAATACAGAGTGCAACTTAAATTCACAATGGATGTGTTAAACACAGACAGACAGATTAAATAGATAGCCTTTATTATAACTACACGTGTATCAACCTACACAGATCAACCTCTGAATAGTGAAACTCTTCATGTAATGAATACCTATTGAAATGTCTTGGGAGGAAAAAATTATATTCATTATAACATTTAAATTAATTGATAATTGGTAGTTTTTACTGCCAAACCTCAATTTTGACCTAAAAAGAAATCTGTTTCGGTATCCGTATTTTCCATATTAGGTTTAAACAGTAAATACATAAAAAACTATTCAATATGATTAGATTTTTTAAAACGTTATGTACCGTACTTATTAAGAGCTGCCCAGCAGAGTAAAAGCATCCACTTGCAGCTAAGATTCCCAGTAACTTTTGTAATAATTCTAAATTTCGCCCATGATTGTCAAAGAACTCAATCAAGATGTATTGCATCACTTTTTCACATTTGCTTTAAACTATTAGATTTATCATGTTCCTTTTTAAAAGGACATAGCGGTACCAATGCATTTAAAGGAAGAAGGAAGTAAGCAAGTGCACTATACCTTTGAGTGTACTCACTACTCCTCTTGTTTTACTGGGACATGGGATATAAATCTGGAAAGTAAAATTGCACTAAAGAAAGATTCCTTGCAGTCTTTCTGGCTCAGATTGGTGGCAACAAAGCAACCTGACTCTTCTCGTCCCATCTGTGTAACTACTACTGACAAAACAGGTGTGAGTGCTATCGCTTAATTCCATCAGTCAGCAGTCACAGACAGCCAGACATACACACACAGGACCAATCAACCCATGCACAAATCTCCCCATTGACTGTTATTGCAAGCTTGTGCGCTGCCAGGTTTACCTTGTTGCTGAATCTAGTTGGGTGGAGAATTTTGTATGAGTGTGTTGTTTTGGAAATTGGCTAAGGATACTTTGATGATTTGAACAATTGTGAGATTGAGTGGTGGGGTATGATCCTGCTCAAAATTGAGGCGTTATGCTATTATACAGTTGGCTATCATGATGAGGTGGCATGCAGGCATTCACAGAGGGGGTGTTTGCCACAGAAAACACACACACACACACAAACTGAGCATTCACAGAGAATTACTGTCAACAACAATTGAACTGAATGGTTGATTAAAGGATCAAGGTCGCGTAGCCACAGTCAAACCAATCTGGCCACTTGCGAATTACTGGCCAAAATTACTCTCTAGTTTAATATTTCCAAAACCCACAACAACGGTTTGAGAATTATATCTCATACGTTAACTACTGTATATTTCAGGAGAATGCACCATACAGTAATGAGGAGAAAATGTGAAGTGCCAGTAAATACTAGTGAATAGCAACCCATGGTGTTATTGCATCATAAACTTATTTTATTTATTCAATTTTATCGATGACTCAAAATAGTCTGCTATTGTTATTGCATGCATTCCACACAAGCAGAAAAATGCATTCAAGCAAAGATGAGGGGCCAAAGTGGTGGATGTCATGCCTGATTTAACAGAGCTGTTAATTTGGGTGTGGAGGCACAGTGCCTTGCTCAAGGGCATTCTAAAAATGCTATGGAAACGCAAACATAATTCCACCAACAACTGAGTGTACATCGCTTTTCGGATCTGCTAAAGTATTTGAACCATTCAGAACAACGGATTACAGACAAAGCTCTTTTTCTCCACTGCATAAGACTGGAGTGGTAAATAGTTCCATAGTTTCTCAGTTTCTTGGTTCTTTGAAGCAAGAACAAACTGGAAAAAGACCAGAGGTTATGAATACAATCTCTCTTCCTCTGGAAGAAAAGATGGTAATTTAGATTTAATTATAGGAGGGGAAGGGCACATGAAAGTGCTTGACAAGTGTGTATGAAAAATTAATTTGAAAAAATGTGCAAATAACATTGTGCATAGGAGTGAGTCACTGTATCACAGTTTAGCAATAAGTTGTTTCATGTTCTAATTAGTTTGTTCCTAAATAGAAAAGAAAGATGTAATCTTCCTGTAACAGCCTTAAATCATTAAATTAGATTTCTGGGACCTGCAGAAATCCTGTTAAAATCTCACGTACCCCCTGAAGTGACTTTATGTCCTTGTTTGGATGAATGATACCACCCCATAAACATTTTTCTCCACATCAAAACAATGTCTCGACACCATCTCTATAATAAGGTCTGCATTAGTGTGACGCACTGCTACTGCGGGTATGACTGCAGAGGAAATTGGGTCAAGGTTACCGAAATTAATGGCAGTCTATGCATTTTCAGCCACACCACTGCTCTCAAGACTGCCATGCCTGTAATTGGTATCAGCCAAATAATGAAATAGTCAAGTTAACAAATACATTTGACAATTAAATTTGTTTCCAGGCAGGAAGAGTGCTAGTTGATGTGTTTGAGTTATTTTGATCTTAAATGAATGTTTCTCTATGTGACAGTCATGCAAGCGCTTGTTTAAAATTTTGCGTAATGTACTATGTTCTACTACACAAACATAAATTAAATTGTATTGACTTCTTTCCTCATGCTATTTAACAGTGAAAATACAAGGATCTTTACTAGTGGATTGATTTGTGTTTTTGCTGAGGCAAACTGCGGTGTCAAAGATACATAGAGGCGAAGTGAAACTTTTTTTTAAATGCCATAATACTGTTTGTGATAAAGAGCGAATGCATTCCTATTTATACTAAATAAAGAAATGCAAATAAAATGTGCAATCTCCAAATGAAACCAGGCAAATTCAAAATGAAAGAAAAATTGAAATTAAAGACTATTAATGAAAGGCCAGCGAACGAAAGAATTGTGGTCACTTGATGAAGACAAATTTGGATTAAAATGTTATTCCATGGACTAACTCACAAGAGAGCATTGCGCCTGTCTTGGCACAGGAGCACACCATCTGCTTTTCTAATCTTTTTTTTCATCAAAACCCCATGAATAGTACCAGATCTGTTGTGCTGCATCGAGCCACTACAGCATAGTACTTCAAAAAAAATCTTGGGCCACCACTAGCCTTGCTCTTATAGCAACCTCTTTACAGTGCTCAGTGTGACACAGAAAGAAATTAAACAGTAAATTCATAAAGCATACTGATAATTACCTTTAAAAAGAAGAATATTTCCACAAAACACAATAGAAGAGAGTTTGAGCGCCATTGGAGTCAAATGGTTAGAACACATGGTAAGCTAATTGCTAAAAGTGGTATAAACTTTTGCAGTTTGGCTCATTTCAATAAAATATCCCCCAATATACAAGTAACAACAATGACAAATGTTTAACAAAGACGACTGATTCAGCACCAAAAATATAATAGTGACAATCAATAAACGTTGTGAAAATGTCACCAAAGTAACAAAAAAACATATATTTCAGAAATATGTTATTTGCTGAGAAGTACCTTGAGGGTGGATGAGGCATAAAGCATATCCTCCAGACTGAAGTGGCAGCAGCTTTCCAGATTGTCATTACAGAATTTCTTAATGAGTTGCAAGTTGTTGAGACTATCCGCCAGCGTCATGTTTTGCTTCAGACACACATCTGGGAACACAGAGGGAGCCATCAACCTGCTTGTGCTTGCAAGATTGCCTTCGGTGAATTTACTATGCTACTGCTTAAGATGATCACAAATAAAGTGGTCTGGTTTCCTCTGCCTGGGAAATATCAGACTATTTAAGTGTTGGTGAATGATGACAGAATGATCAATGATTAAGTGGGTGGAGACATGCATTTGAAAAGGAAACAATGGTCACTGATTGATCTTTTGTCTTGCAGGGGAAATAGGGCCTGTTGTGAACCCATCATCATACTTATATAGACTGAACAACTGATTTGATTTTGTAATTTTTCAATCTATTGTGTATGACGGGAAAGTGTGTCTCATTAAACAGACAATAGTGAGGTTACAGTGAGATTTCCTTTTTACCTTTTGATAATGCATTGAGAATGCAAGTTTTGAAAGTGCAAGCAGGGAATGATTGTCGAAAAGCTGGGACACGCATGAGATTTGTATTTATTGTCATTAATTTTATTCGCCATTGCTAAATCAAGATCTCATCAAAAACTGAGCACACAAATGTAGCACTTGTCCCAAGCACTGTGCATATGATGAATGTGAGAAATGTTATTCTCTACAGCAAAAACAGAACTTTTATTGATAAACGCTTGCATTATTCCGGTGTACAAAACTGAGTGCAAGTGAATTCATAGGCTTGAGTCTCAATAGTGTCTTTGTGCTGCAGGCAGCTCCTACCGTCAAGCGGCAGCAGTTGGGGGCAGTAGAAGTGCAGCAGAGCACACAGTGCCGATCCATCTATACTGTCCTTTAGCAGGTTGTCCACAGGGGGGATCCAGGGCATCATCTGGGTGCTGCTCTGCTCCTTCCTGTAGCGAGCCTGAAGAGTGTTAACATTAGTCAGAGAATGTTTTACAGAGTAGATTGCCCTTCGGACAGAGCTCTCTCACTTGATATTTTGGAGAATTAGCTAGTTTGGTCACTTGAAAGGACAATGTGTAAGACTTATACTGTTTTCATTAAAAAGGAATAAATTAAATGATTATCCATTTCAAAAACTTGCAAATAAATGTGTTCTTAATGACCAACAGTATGTTTTAAATATAATTGTAAGTCTGGTTATCATATAAATTATATTACATGGGGGGGTGGAACTCCTCCGGAGGCTGCCATGTCTGTTAAAGGGACAATGGTAAATGCAGCACCTCCTGCTGTCTGTGATGAAAAATGTCTAAATCTTACACATTGTCCCTTAAAGGGAAAACAAACTCGTCGGACGCAATTTGAAGAGAAGCATTATTCACTTAGGTACTCACTTAGGAGGGTGGGGTGTGACTTATGACATTTTTTATAGTGATACAATCATGGGCATATCTATGTGGGGAATGCAATACAATAAATATATAAATATTTCTGTTGTGTTTGGAGAGCGAATATAGCCTGAGGCATGACAAAGAGCCTTCCAATGTAGCCAGGGGAAAGTCTACAAGGGACATTCATTTCCTGCCAATGGATTCCAGACAAGAACAATCATTTTTGGACAAAATCATGTTATTTATTTGTTTTTTTTTAATGTGCAATTACTGTATTACGACTTATTTTTTCGAAAGAGGTCTCCACATGACCTCTTTTCATCTGTGAAGCCCTTTGAGACTTGGGTTTATTTAGGGCTATACAAATAAAATTTGATTGATTGATTTGATTGATATTACAACAGACATTTTCTCTGATATGGAGTACTTGACTGGTGATACTACTTTCTTGAGCATTACGCAAATATTTGCAAAACATATTCCATACAATAAAAAATGGATGGATTTAATCAAAATTGCATCTAAATCGTTAATCTCTCATTGTAATTATGTGTATCAAACCTAAATGTCTCAGATAATTATTGCAAGAATAAAGAAAATGGTCTCTATTTTCCAATAATGAAAATGTTTCAGCCTTTTCATCAATTAAACCTTTGTTGCAGGTTTGCACAATGGATCAAACCAAATAGGTGCATAGGTCAATCATTACAGACAGTGATGTCAGAAATGACAATAGGATAGAAAAGAGTTTTGCAAAAGAGAAACTCAAAAGCGGATCTTGAACCCAGCACCATCCTAAAGAATCTTCACTGGCTCCTCGTTAACTTTAGAATAGGTTTTAAATTTGCATTCTGCTGTTTTAGGCTAAAAGCTTGAAGTCAAATACAAAGCATGAGGAGTGGTCTTGCTTCTGGTTTAGGTTCCTGTGGTGTGAAACTGCAGTGGCAAAAGCACAAGGTGGTGGTAGTGAAGGTAATGAATGGCACAGTGAATGAAGGGTTTAGCATTAATGGTTTGACTTACAGGCACAAGCTTCATGTACCACTTGGTTGGAGACTGCAGTAACAAAAGGCAAACAGCAACAACAAAGAAATACCTGTTAGTGAGATTAGTTGACAACATGACTGGCACGCACAAGCATAGACAAGAAGGGATGCAAGACCATAGATACTGTATGCAACAGTGTAAAGAACCCATCCAGACAGTAGTCAATATTAAAGAGATTAAACTTTACACAAAGGATATCCAAACTTTCCTTTTTTTTTGCCATAAAGAGAAAAATCGAAGGGCTACTCAACACACATCTTAATCTCTACCTAATTGTAGATGAGAGGATGAAAGAATCAAAGGTCACTTTATTGGATTCTCTTGATGTCATTAAAGTTTAAGGTTTTTAAATGGTAATTTAAGTCACCAGCTGAGTTTTGATGACATCAAAGGAGAAACAAATGATCTAATTGACAGTTATTTGTTAATCAGGTTTATCTATTTGCACTGGACTACAAAGCTTTCACATCATAGCATTGGCAAAGATTTTTTTTTTCCCTTGAAAATTTGCAAATCACACAAGTGTAAATTACACAAACACACCTGAGTTATGGAGCGTGTGTGAGAATCATGTGGCTTGGAGTGTTCACATTTTTACCAGTTTTATATGTATAGCTTCCAATTGATACATAAATAAACACTATTCAAAGACACTTCTTTCAAGCCTACTCCAAGTGGGGAAGTAAATTATAGGGTCGATAAGAGTGATATATTTTCAAAGGCCACATAATTAAGCACCCCATCATGATATAGTGAGATCTACCATCAGAGTTGTTTTTATTTGATTACCCTAGGGAGTAGTAGCTGACTTTCATTATATTGTTGGCTGACACCTCACATTTGCTTTTACAAACATACCATGTGCCAGGTTTAAAAATATATGATAATTGGAAATATGGAAATTATCAAATAGATTGTTCTACATAAAAATATGATTGAATATTTTTATTCGTTTTTTTAATCTTTCTTTCTTTTTTTTTATTTTGTTATCCTTTCTTATTTCTTATTTGATGACTTGATAGAATATTAATCAATAATGTTTAGGCACAAAATAAGAAATAACCTAATATTTTGTAAGCCAGACATAGCTTTAATGCTTTACTCAGATAAGAAAAGGTGGTGTCGGTCACAGTTAAAAAAAATAATGTCAAATTTGGAATATTTTTCCATTTATATAGTTTCATGTTATTTCTTTTCATCCAAATCTTTCAAATTCTTTGTGCTATCCTCAAGCCAAAAAGTAAATAACCTGTAAGGAAATGAACCAGTAACAATAGCAATTACTACATACAGTTTACCAGTATACATTTTAGGAGTAAGGTCTGCCCTGGGTGTATGAATACTGAATATCATTCTAAACAAAGTCATGTGCCATGTCTTAGAGGGAAAGTGGACTCAAACTGAGACTAAAATCTGCTAAGACGGCTAAATCGAAACCCCCAGGGGAGAGGTACGTTTTCTCATCAAACATCTCAGCGTGAACATAAAAAAACACATGCACAGTCCCCTTTTTGGGGAAATTAAGAAATGATCATTCCACTCCTCTGTCAGAAATATGAATGCCCAGTGAAGAGAGAAAAGGGGGTACAGTTGAATGGTTGAGAAAAGCATTTTAGGTTTGAGGATTTTCTTTTTCGAACGACACTCTGGTTGCAGTTGACCGTGCAGTAATACATGCACTTTACCCTTTTCAATTAACTTCTTGAGTTCAGGCAAGTTATTAAGTAAGTAAATTGATCAATGTTTAGTTTTATCCATTTCTTAGAGCAACCATTATACTAACAGAGTTTCATTTGATTATCATTGACTGTTTTTTTTCAGTGTCTAGAATGGAAAGATATTAAGTTGTTAAATCAAAGGAATTGGAGAGCTTGACATTACTAGTTTGAGCTAAAAGTCAAAGAAGGTTGGTGTTAAATTTGCAAAACCATTATTTTAAGACCAACAACACAAAAGGTACAGGCAGGAAAATAAGTTTGCGAGCCAAAAGTTGTAAAGACTCGCTATTTTATTGCAAATACCCCGAATATGAAGACAGTTGCCCTCATACCTTTCACAAAGTCTGAGAGGAATCCTGAGAAATGCTGTGTTTAAGCACGTAAAATGCAGTGATTTACAGTGCAAAATGTCACCAGGCACCTAAATGTCCTCTGCACATTTCAACAGCTGAAAATTCAGAACTGCTACTCCAACGTCTGTGCAGGTACCGTATTTTCTGCACTATAAGGTGCACCTAAAAGCCTTATTTTTTTTAAAAGCCGATGGTGCGCCTTATAATCAGGTGCGCCTTATATATGGATTAATAATGAGATTGGGATTCGTAAATGGGGAATGAACTGATAAAGTAAGCTTTAAATAAACAATCCCAAAGTAGGACTTAGGACTTCAAATGAAAATTGTGACCACAATGTAATTTTCATGAAACTAGCAAAATGATATTTGCTAACTGGACCGCACTGGGGTGAAAGTTATCATACAATAAATCTTAGCTTTCTACGCAAACTGTTTTCTTTATGTGCACTTGGAAGTCTCTACACTGTACACAATGTGTAAGATGTATAAGTGTTTGTAGATTGAACCATGTTGACACTTTATGCCTGGGACGTCTTCTTTTTCCAAAATGATGCGTATAGCAGGTGTCACTTTCTAAACATTTGGCCATAAGTTTGCACCTTATGCACATTTTTGCGCAAATGTGTTGTCATATGCAATCAACCCTATTAAGTGGGTTAGGGTTAACAGCCATTGGAAGGACACAATTTTGTCACTGTGGGCTTTGTAGTTGCAATGGGATTGATGCATTAGTCAAATGCAGTATGATAGCAGCATGATAGTTTAACATTCCAATTAATTAAACACATGTATTACAATGCATTACACAACTAGATTTTAATTTTTACTCAATATTTTACTTACTTTTTTCATTAAAAATAAGTGTGTTTTGTCTTATGATTTTTTTTTTTCTAACGTTAACTTGGATCGCAAGCTTTGGAGTTTGAGAGAAGTCATGATGAAATAATGTGAGGTCAGTCGGGGCATGCTGTGCTGCTTCTGCACTCTGACCAGTCAGATCAGCATCAAACAGTAAAATTTGCAGGCAAAGGACCTAGTAGTGAGACACGCACCTACCCACAGGATTGGCTTTTTTTACACACATATGTGCATGTACATGAACAAGCAAACACATACACAAAGGACTTTTTGTTTTTTGTTGTTTTGTTTTTTGCACAATGAGGCTAGTTCACTGCCACAAAGCAGGTCTGCACCACCAATGTGGTGACATTCTTTCTTGATCTTTTGGGTACTTTGAATGAAAAATATCAAACATATTTTTTAAGGTACTGGGAACTCAATTTGTGGAAAAGCACATATGACACATCCTTTTTTCTGTTGCGTGATGGGGAATAGTCTTTGCTTTTGCTGTGTGAAGTATAATTGGACAATCGTGGTCCCAGGTGACGCAGTGAGGCTCTCATTGTCAAAGTCTGTGAGCGAGTTATAAACTTTAAATTTCTGTCAACATTTTTTTTCAAAATCACATTAATGATTAATGTGATTTCAAAAAAAAAATAGCTCAGTATTTTAGACCTTTTTTTATGGGTAAAGCTTTTAAGATATCGGTGCTCCTCTTATTTATCTTTTTTTGACCCTGCATCAAAAGCTTCACTTGGTCAAAAATGTTTCCAGTTTAAATAATTGATTGACTTTTTTGTTTTTTTTATTTCAGAAACGTTGCTGTTTTTTTTCTTCCAGACGATCCAATAATCTCTATAAACCTTGTGGAAACAAAAGTGGGTATTTGTTTAAAGTTTATTTAAATAGTTTTTTTCCTTTTGTTGCTGTTAATAAGGATACCATTTTAAATACACGTATAACATTTTTATAGATAACGATCTTATTTATAGTCAAGTGGGGGCATGAACTGTTTTCTATTTCCTAAGGGAGGCTTTGCAAAAAATAACTAAGAAGCACTGCATCAGAAAGTCTTCACTGTTGTATTTAGAAAGATCCAGATAACTGAATGAGTGCTTCAGTGAACAATTTATTGCAGAGTTACAAACACACACACACACACGCACACACACGCACACACACACACACACACTCAAATTGAGCATTATGTCTTATGGCATTTGTTGATACCACCATTATATAACAAATTGAGACTGCGGGCTGGACATTTAGTGGCCGCACACAAATAAACCCTTAGCCTAATTAGACAAGATGTTCTGGTTAAGGCACAGATTTAGAGAAGGATTTCTGCAAAGATTTAAATCCGAACTTTTTGTGATTCGTTCGATGAAAGTGGGATTTCAGTGGCTTAAGTTTCGAGGAAGTGCTTCCAGATAGCCAAGTGACACAGATGTCAGGGACTTAAATTCATAAAGTGGATTTGCTTAGTGTGTCTCAAACTGTCAGTCAAAACAAATCTGCATGTTTTTGCTGAGAAAGGAGTTAAACTCACCCGAGGACTTTCTGCTGTCTCTGCACTCTCTATCTCCTTCTTTTTCTTCTCCTCCTGAACCACAGTGTCTTTCAGATACTCATTAATCTAAAATGGAGCGAAAACAGGATCAACTTTTGCTTTGACAGCAAAAGAAGTAATAATAATTAGGTGAAATTATGTATAGTTCCTTATAGATTATATAAGGTTATAGTAAAGTTACAGATCCCTACCAGCACAATATTAGAGTTGGCTACTTCATAGCAATATATTTTGTGTACGCTCACCTACTAGGCTGGTGCACATTACACCTATGGAGTGCCATATGTCTGACCAGCAGGACTTTACGGCTGTGTGTGTGGCTTACGGGGAAAATAATCGGTATGGTTTAAGACACAATAACAAAAGCATACTACTTATTCTTTTAGTGTATTATTGTGCTAACCACATTATTATAGCTGTATCTTTTCGCAAACGTCTCGCACCAACCTTGTTGATCCAGGTGGTCACCGCATCCTCTGTGTCGTATGGCATTTCCTCTTCAGAGTGGCATGATGAATACTGGCGAATGCTGGCCATCACCTTCTCTGCAATCAGAGTGTCGACTGAGTATGCCATCATTAAAGCGTCGATCATTGCCAGATGGGCACTCTGCAAAAAGAAGGATTAGAGAGTGATAATTAAATTGTAGCATCACTTGTACAATGGTGCTAATTAAGTCATACATGGGCGACAGGAAGGAAAAAAAAACATGCATATTTTGATGTTAAAATTATTTTCACATATTTGTACATTCCCCCTTGTTTTTTATACATGACGTGACAAACAGACTAAACAGCTGCCTTTCATGTAAAAGTGCAGTGACAATAAATTTTTTTATTTAATTATATAACTTATATAATCATCAAGACCCAAAATTTATGTTTTGGAACAATTTGACAAAATAGCAGTAATTATAAGGATACTAAAGAGTGAATCTGAATCTGTCCACAGTCTATTGTTTTCTTATGGGTGTTGCCTTGAAAAGAAAAACATCAGCCCCCACCAAAAACATCCAGTCTGCTTAAAGTGAATAGTTCAGATGATAATAACAACATTGTATATAACAATAACAAGATTTTAAAATTTCATGTAATTTAAAACAAACAAAGAAAACATTTTACACCAGGGATTCAATTAAATTTTCAGACTTATACCAGTACAAGTATTCTTGAGCAGTCACACGTCTGATACCAAGCGAAAATACCACTGAGTGCTTTATATAGAATTTCTAGAAAAATAAAGAAACAAACAAAAAAAATACAGCAACAGCTAATTTTAAAGAAAGACCTACTGTATATACTCCAATATTGCATTTCATTTAAAATGCATTGAATGAATGGCAATGTTCAATTCTTAAAATGTGCAATTTCTACTTTGTGATCATAAAACTGCTTCAAGAGAGCAGCCTAATTTTCTGCCTGCAATTAGAATTTATTGCATAAACTTGCTGTAATGTGATTCAGTACAGATTCAGATCTACATCTGTGAAGGCCATTAAATGCTGACCATTTTCCATTATAATTTACTCTGCAAACAACACATTTAATAGATGAATTACATTTTGCATGTTTTACAGACATTTATTTCTTTTTTTCCAGGAGGTGTTGCATCATGAGATTTTGAAAAAAATATGATGACGTGTGACAATTTAGCTAATTTAAGGGTATGGTTTCACTGTGTAGTCTATTTTCACTGTGATGTTGAATACTTAGTGGAAGGCTAAATTTGGAGTCTGTAGCAACCCAGTAGAAAACCAATCCCACTTAATAATAGACTGCCAAGATGTTTCTTCTTTGCTTTTATTGAGTCTGTCTAAGCACAGGGAAATTTCCCCCTGAGAAACACTAACACACCAATACAAACAAACAAACAAACAAACGAGATTATTGGATACAGAAACATGTCTGATGGCTGTAGCCACAATAAATGATCAGCTCTTGGCAAGTCCAATCAGAACATGGTTCTATTCCTCAGAGGCCAGTTTCTGCTTACATCCGATCTTAACTCAGGAGCAATCTGCGGATATTGATTTAAACCCGCTGTGGTCGGCGGACATAAAATGTCAACATAAAAAAGCAAATGTTACTTGACCGGTGACCACAGACTTGTAGTTCTCAATTAATTCACTGCCACCAGGGCCTTGTAGAAGAATGGTCAATGTAGCAGCTCAAGCTCTTGCCAGGATTAGGAAATATTAGGTACATTGGTATGCATAATATAATGAGATTGATACATAGTATGTGCATAATACATATCATCCTGTTTTTGTTTCTTTTTGGGCCTGTATTGATTAGTCATCAGAATGTTTAAGTTAAAATGGACTGCATGGTGTTTCTTACAAGAGTTTTATATACTGTATGCTAAATTGCAAATAGATTAGCTAAGTGATGGTTGCTCTGAAATAAAAACGATGGACAGGGGACTATCAGCTGACCACGTGGAAATGTCAGATGAAAGCTAGAGGCAAGAAAACTTGCTTCTGTGTCTAGATGAATATTTACCACCCTTAGAAAAGGCCATGCCATTTTAAAAAAAGGCCTTTTCCTCTACGATACGCAGATATCTTGAGAGACAACCTTTAGATTAGATAATTGCTTCGTACCATCTTAACTTTGCTTGTACAGTACTCAGATGCATATATCTATATTTAACACACGTCCCAAGTGTGTTCTCTGACTAGTTGTAGAATTACACACTTTATTTGGCAGAATAGATTAATATAACGGGGGAAGTGCTGACAACAACAATGTATTCTTGCAACAAACAAACTAACCGTAGCAACGAGAATAAAAACAATCTTTCTGTTTCATGGTTATAATTTTCTCAGTCGACGGTTGACAATAGTTTCTTTTGCATGATTATATCTATCCCATTAGACGGTCAGCATTAATCCATCATCTACAGACATTATTTACTAACATATATCCGCTCTACCCCCCTATTGTTTCATGAGTCCTGGTTAAAAGTCAAGCGTTCTTCTGGCCTGAAATCTGTTGTGATCAATGCCTCATAATGCCTCATTTTGAGGCTCTCGTTATGCGATCGAGCTCCTCACCACCATTTTATGTGGTAGTTATTTACCGTCCTCCTGGCCCATACTCTGGATTCTTAGATGAATTCCCTGAACTTATGGCTGACTTAATAACTCACACAGATAATATATTGATTATGGGTGACTTCAATATTCATATGAACTCCCCATCAGAGCCACTTACTGTAGCTTTTCAAACAATAATCGATGCATTTGGTTTTACACAAATAATAAAAGCAGCAACACACCGGAATGGTAATATCTTAGACTTAGTGCTTACCCGTGGCCTAACTGCCTCAAACGTCATAATTCTGCCACATACTAACGTTATGTCTGATCATTATCTTATAACATTTGAAGTCCTAGCTCAGTGTGGTCTTGTTGTCCACAACCAAGGCTTTAAGAGCCGTGATATTAATTCTTCAACGACTGCTGCACTTTCTGAATTACTGCCTTCCGCAACAGCTGCCTTTCCGTCCTTCACTGGCTCAGTCGATAAGCTCGCGAATGATTTTAATTCGGTTCTCCTAAATTCCCTAAACTCTATTGCGCCGCTGAAACTTAAAACTCGTCCGAAGCGGCGCACTCCGTGGTTTACGGAGGAAACGCGTACGTGTAAACTGTTAAGTAGACAACTTGAGCGTAAATGGCGAACAACTAAACTTGAGGTTTTCCGTCAGGCCTGGTGCGATAGCTTGCTGAAATATAAAGAGGCTCTTAGGCTAGCAAAAACTAATCACTTTTCCAAAATGATTAGTCTTAATAAAAACAACCCAAAGTATTTATTTGAGACGGTAGCGCAGCTAACACAGCAGCAGCAGGTTAATCAAAATTCCCTCTATTCAGCACACGATTTCATGCAATCCTTTACTCAGCGGATTCAGCTAATAAGGGAAGAAATAAAAAAGGCAGCGCCGCTCACCACCTCAACTGTGATTGTTGATGCTAGTTCGGACAATCAGGTTCATGAAAGTCTGGCTACCCTGTCCCAGTTTGATTTAGTATCCCTGGAGTGTCTTACACAACTGGTTAATGCAGCAAAGCCGACGTCCTGCATGCTCGACCCGCTTCCAGGCAAACTCGTCAAAGAGTTGTTCCCGATCTTGGGGTCGTCTGTCTTGAATATTATCAACCTGTCACTCTCCTCTGGCATTGTACCTGAAGCTTTTAAGACGGCCGTCATTCAACCATTACTTAAGAAACCACACCTAGATCCTGAAGATCTCGCTAACTATAGGCCAGTGTCACACCTTCCGTTTATCGCCAAAATTCTCGAGAAAGTTGTAACACAACAGCTTAGTGATTTTATGATAGACAACAATAGATTTGAACTCCTTCAGTCAGGTTTTAGGGCCAACCACTCAACTGAGACAGCCCTAGTAAAAGTGACGAATGATCTTCTCTTAGCCTCGGATTCCAACATCTCATCAATATTATTACTGCTTGATCTTAGTGCCGCATTTGACACTATTGATCATCATATTCTTATAGAACGTCTTAGATCATGTGTTGGTATCTCGGGATCAGCACTTTCTTGGTTCAGATCTTACATCCTGGGAAGGACGCATAGTGTCTCTTATGGCGACGCAATCTCTGAGTCTTTCTCCGTCTCATGTGGTGTCCCGCAGGGGTCAGTACTTGGCCCCTTACTGTTCAACATCTACATGATTCCTCTCGGCGATATTATACGTAAACATGCTATTAGTTTTCATTGCTATGCTGATGATACCCAACTCTATATGCCCTTAGAAATAACGGATCCGTGCAAGTGCAGTAAACTGGAGGCTTGCCTCGCCGAGATTAAACAATGGATGTCTTCCAATTTTCTGCTTCTCAACCCTAATAAAACTGAGATGTTATTTATTGGCCCTGCTCATCATCAGCACCTGCTTAAGAATACCACGCTGAACCTAGAAAACTGTATTATTTCCCAAAGTAGTTCTGCAAAAAATCTCGGCGTGATATTTGACTCAACTCTCTCCTTTCGAACACATATTAATAACATGACAAGAACGGCGTTTTTTCACCTCCGCAATATAGCTAAAATTCGCCCTATTCTTTCTCTTAGCGATGCAGAAACATTAATTCATGCATTTGTTACGTCGCGCCTAGACTATTGCAACATTTTGTTTTCTGGCCTTCCCATGTCTCACATTAAAAGCCTGCAGTGTGTACAGAATGCAGCGGCGAGACTATTGACAAGGACGAGAAAGTTTGATCATATTACTCCGATTCTAGCTGACCTGCATTGGCTTCCAATACACGTGAGATGTGATTTTAAGGTGTTGTTAATTACTTATAAAATTTTACACGGTTTAGCTCCTTCCTATCTCGTCGACTTAGTATCACCTTATGTTCCGTCCCGACAACTTCGATCACAAAATGCCGGTTTGCTATCGACCCCACGGGCTAAAAAGAAGTCTGCGGGATCAAGGGCATTTTCCATTCGCGCGCCAGTACTATGGAATGCCCTACCTATGGAAGTTCGCGCAGCCACCTCGGTAGAAATCTTTAAATCCCGACTAAAAACACATCTATACTCAAAAGCATTTAGTTAAATTAGCCTGTCTGCAGCCTTCTTCTTTTTTCCTGCCCCCCTCTTCCGGCCGGGAGAGGGGGCTAGCTAGATGGTGAGGGTTGACTTGACCGCCTCCATTGGGTCCTGCGCTGGTCGACCATCACGGGTTAGGAGTCTAGCCGTCTGCGGTCCACCTGGCTGGAATGCGGGATGGTTCCTGCCCAATGGCTTTGCCTGCTGTCAAGACATCACTGCACTATATAGCACAATATGTTTTCTGTAATTTATATTGTTTCTGTGTTCGGTACATGCAGCATCCACTTCAACCTGTGGGCCTGGAAGGGGGCTCCTCCCACCTGTGGTCCCTTCTGGAGGTTTCTGATTTTCCCCAAATTGGGGTTTTTGAGTTTTTCCTTCCCCTTCTGGGAGCTTTGACAGGGGATGCTGTTGTGTACCTTACATTGAAAAGATGTCTCTGTATGACCTCTTTTCATTCTGTGAAGCCCTTTGAGACTTCGGTGATTTAGGGCTATATAAATAAAATTTGATTGATTGATTGATGAACTACTATGATCAAACTATTATAATAATGAGTCAGGTGAGACCCCTAGGTTACATGTAGAAAGTCTTTGCTGAAGAGTGGATGCTTTCATGTTTACAATATACAGTTGTTAACTTCCTCTTAGGACAGTATGCCCTTGAAACGCAGTGACTTCTAAGGTGCAAACTATGTTGACTACAGCATCATGTCTAAATAAGTCTATTGGTGCCCTGTGGGAAAACAAACCAACTGAACCATGTAGTAATATACTGCACTGCAGTCCACTGGACCTCCTTTAGCCTGAAAGACACAATGTTGGAGATGACCTCAGATAAAATGTAAAATCAATCTAGTTAGATTGGTATCAGAGCCCCCTCATCCAAGCCAAAAGGCTTCATTCTGTGGTCAAAGGTTAAAATTAGAATCTGTCAAGCTTCGACTACGTTCATACAGCCTCAGATGGACATGGAAAAGCACTCAGCAGCCCCTATCTCTTATCGCCCATTGAGGGTCACAATCAGGACATTTTCTCTGCAGTATTTGACAACACTTCAATGACCAGTAGCAGGTTATTCTTATCGGGGTCTCACAGTAATGCTGAAGAATTTGAAATGTATATAAATATTTAGAAATACATTATTTTTGCCAAAACTATCCAAGCAGTGAGTCGGAAGAACAATAGTGGAGTGATACTTTCATATGTAATAACAACAGCAAAGAAGCAGAACACTCAACAATTTTAAAATATTTAAAAACTTGAATTAGGGCAGGTGGTTGTTATTTGGATAAGTGAAACAAGAAGAACATTTTCAAGATTTTGAAGCTTCAGTGAAGAGAATTATTTAACATGTCCTGGTTGAATCAAGAATTAAGATTTCAGAGATTAACTAGTATAATCCCAGATTGGTTAAGAAATAAATCTTACAATGCTTTACTCCACAAAGTATACAGTCTTTGCAGTCTTGACTGCAAATGAATGCAACTATTCCTGTTAGTCTGCTGCATGTATACAGTATGTGAATAGCTAAACTGTCAGCAAAGACATGAATTCAAAACATCAATGTTACCCTGTCAGTCAGTCAAGTGTGAAGTTGTTTTTTCCCTGCATGTTAAGTAGGATCAAGTGTGCTGCAGTAGCCTTTTCTCAGTGTGAGAATGAAGTTAAAATGCTAGCAGCCTTCAAATTTAATCAAGCAAAAATTTTGTCTAAATGTCAAACTGGTTTAGTCATTAAATTTGTTACAGTCTGGGATCAGAATTTAGTCCTAATTTAAATGTGACTAAATCTCTTGTTTCAAAGTTCTGTTTTATTTGGTATTTCTAGGATCAAAATATACTCCATAGTTTCAAAGTTCTGTTACAACATGCAGGCCCTTTGATTGCCTGCCAATCTGTGAATTCGATACAGAAACTGTGGACTGAAATTGCCTATGGAAACCAGACTCTCAGTAGTATCCTGCCACAAAGTGTTCCAAAACTAACCCTATAACTTAACCACAGAAGACAGACAGTATGCGTGTATGCAGTGACCAGAATTATTCCCAGTCTCAAAATAATCATCACAAAAAACTTTTTTTTGTGTGTATGTGTGTGTGCACAATCATAAATGTAGCTACCTCATTACAAACACACCTGCCTAATTGTTCAAAGTCATTTACAGAGTAGAATTCATTGTGCTTCTGACAAGAAACATTTTCCCCAGTGACTCCCACATCATATTAATACATTACGCTGTCCTCTTCAGTTCGTAATTGCAACTGCATAATTCCTCTAGGAATAGTTGAAAATGTTCACCAAGTAATAATGAAGCGGAATACTATTTAAATGTACATTCTTAATGAACAAATAAAAAAAAAAAAAAAAAAAAAAAAAAAAAAGATTATGTGCTATGTTACCACAGCTATACCAAAAATTAGGTCAATATTTTAACATATAAGCTAAAAATAATTTTGAATTCCATATGTATTTTTGTTCATAGCTTATTTTATATTAAATATGATTGTGAAGAGCGCAATGAGTTGGAATTGATCCCATGTCAACAACATGGCATTAACAATGGTAAAGACAACATTTATGATGATAAAATTGTAATAAACACTACTGGAAAAAAATATTAGGCTCATCTAAAATTATATTTGCTGCTCCTATAGCAAAATGCGACAAACAGAATAGATATAAGCGACACATTAATTTCACTGCCATGTTTTGGATCTATTGATTCATTTCTTGGTCAGTAAGAACCGACAGTACGAAGGAAAACACAAGAATTTGCATTTCGGCCAACAAAAGCAAAAAGAATCATTTAGAAATCCGTACCATGCAACTGAATATAGAATTAGAATTGTTATTGTCATTGCAAGAAGGTTCATTGTTCAGGCACTTCAGGCCAAGGCATAGATGTTTGTAGTTCTTTGTATTACCCTTGGCAAAGCTCACTAGGGGGCTATTTTTCTCTCCTCCTGGTTCACAAGGGAAGACAGTCTTCACAATGATACAACTGCAGCTGTAACAAAACCTCAGCCAGATTTGTATATATTCAACAAATATAAATATAGTTTAAAAAAAGGTCTCATATTTAAAAAAAAAAATAGCAGAAATAGCAGTCTACAGTGGTGAGCAGAAAAAGATGTCGGCATGTATGATGAACACTGCTTAGCCATCCATAGTGTATCGCCTAGAGTGGCTTCTGGCACTGAGCACAACATGCTGGCTGTGACTTCACTGAAGCTAACGAGAACAGAGGGTGCTTGGATCAGCTTCCCTTCTACCCTGCTGCTTTCATCCATCTTTGTACATTAGAATAAAACAGTAAGGGCAGTGGACAGCAGATTAACATTGAGATAAATTCTTTTCTGCCTGTCTTTTATATGCCTTTATATAGGAAAGCTAAAGCCTAAAAGAATTTCTACAAGGCAGAATTCTTTTCCTTAGTACTTACATTTCCAGCCCCATCACACATACTGAACATATGACATGTGCAGGCATGAGCACTCGCCACTCCACAACCACCCACCCACACTTACAAACAACACCCCACACACTGGAATGTTTCCATGGAAACGCATCCCTTTCTCAATTGGGCAATGAAAGCAGCAGAGATGGAGACAAGTAGGAAGAACGGTTTCCATCTATTTTCAAAGACAAGCTCAACTGAGATGATATGTTTTAACATATCAGTATACAGACATACAGAACATATGGGGATATTGTAAAATAGCCTTCTATCTTAATTACCTTGTAGGAATACATCAGGTTTTCTGAATCTGAATCCAGTCTCTACCATAAATATTTTATGATTTTGGGGTGCGCCTGCTCAGAGGCATACATTGATTTTACACCATCATAGCTTTAATGACAACTACATAATACACAACGCCTGCATCTTGGTTTGAAAGCGTTCCCTAACCTTGCTATGTGTGACAGTAAAACTGTCACTTTTATTGGTTTTCGTATGCAGTCACAGAGCAGTATATAACCAATAAAATCGACGTGAAACCATATATGGTGGGGCTTTTCTTACCTTCAGCAGAGTATTACTCTGAAATTCAACATTTGTCAGTATGGAAAAACATGGACAACATCTTGTTAAATGTAAAAGTCATGGCATTATATTGCACTACTGTATACTTAAATTCTACATTTGGTTAGCTTCAAACGACTAACATGAACATGTCGGTAGTTCACATAGGAGATCTTGATATATAGAAATTAAATTGCAATCATGAATAGGCACACTTCTAATAAAATGCACAACAGACGCTACGGGCAAAGAAAGAAGACAGGCAGCAGAGCTTGTTGATTTCTAGTTAGGGTACATCTGTTTGGATGCCTGCAAGCAAAGCCATTAACCATCCCAACTGCTGAAGCAACTGAGGCAAGGCATTCAAATACAATATAAAGTACATGAATGCCAAAGATTGAATACATTTTTCCAGAATATTCACCTCTCTGTAGACGTCTTGCACTTGGATGTAAATCATGTCTTAAAATCACTCATGAAAATGTCAAAGAACATGGAGCTATCATTAATGCCAATCATTTGGCATTTATATTGACGTAGTTATAGTAGTCTCACTCACTGTTTCCATGGCAATGGGCTCAGAAAGACTCATCTTTAAATGAAAATCTATTAGTCATCCAGTGAAAAGAAATTAATGTTTCCTCTACTACTTCTTTATTAGGCAAGGAAAGAAATATAAATGGCAAATGTGGGTGTTCAAAAGATGAGATGCAATATAATTAGGGCTGGGATACATTGAGTAATAATTATATGAAATAGTTATAATTATCTACATACATATAAAATAGTTTAATAGTTCAAAAAATAATAATGTGAAAGGTGTGGCAAACTGAGCAACTTTTTAGCACGTCTGCAGACGTGCAGAGCTCACGGGTTCAAATCCGGGATGCAGTCTGGATGCGTGTGTGAATTGTTGTTTATCTATTTGTGCTCTGTGATTGACTGGCAACCAGCTTGAAGGTGTATCCCGCCAGTCACCAAAGCAGGTCAGCACATAGTTCAGAGAATAGATGGATAGATAGATGGATGAATAGGAAAGCCATATTGAAATGATTGTAAAAAGGTGACCTTTATTATTTGATTTTATAATGTAAAAACAAATATAATCTTAAAACATTTACTGTTAATGTCAGCCACCGAACTACTGTCACATGCTTTATGTGGGGAAACCACCCTCTTTCTCCAGCAATCTGTCAATGCCACATATGCCAAGGTATCTAAATGAAAATGTGATTTAGGTACATCCTGAAGACATCTTCATGCCACAGTTTTTCTCACGTGGCTGAGGAAAGAAGAACAAAAGTGGACACAATCGGCTCTGTCCGTTTTTGTTAGCTTTGTGTTCATCAAGACAAAAATATCAGTAGCAGTATAAGATGTTGCTGACCTGCGCACTAAACTGATCATGCAAAGGTTGCTCATTCAAAAACTGCTTGAGAATAGCATGCCTCAGATAGGACAGCTTGAAATCAACAAACCATGTCAGATGCTGAGAAAGCTTATGAATAATAAATGTCTCCCAAAAAGAAACAAAAATTTAGAAACTCAACAATCAAGGTTTATTAAGTAGCTGGTAGGATTCACTTGACAATAGACTAATAAAAGCACAAGACAAACCACTGCTTCAACAAAGGAAGTTGGGAATGGATAAAAACATGAATGGGAGAAGGTTAAACAGTGGGAATGTCCAGCAATAAATGATGAGAAATGGGAAAAATTTAGCAGCGAAGGCATGATTAAAAATGTATGTGAAACCCAGCCTTGAATTTTCTTTTACTTGCTCCGGGGTCGGCCACTTCTTAAAAACCATGTGCACCACAACAAGGTCTACCATTCCATGTCCCTGATTATTACACAATGTTACAGAGGCTTGACAACCAGTACAACACAACATCTAGAGGCTTTTATGAACTATGGGTACATCTGGGTCCCTGCCACCAAGGAACTTTTAACAACCATAGGTGAACTCAACCCCAGAGAAGGGAAAGCCTGTCTCAGACTCCCGTGATTCTGCTTCATCAAAAGAAAGCGTGTAATAGAACGGATGATGTCTCGAATGAATTCTCCGGACTAATTCACAACGTTCCAATCCAAGGTCAGTGCCACTTCACCTCTATGTTGACAGTTGGCTGCTTACTCTTCCTAAAATGCTGAATGGGTGTAGGCCCAGCAATCAGAGAGTTAAGTGTTAATTATCAAATTAGACACCATCATAGCGAACACAAAGTACATTTAAACATGAAGAAACAATTGTGTATACAACTGCTCAATGCTTTGCATTATTGCAAATTACTGCATTTTAAATTTGATAGTGATATAGCAGTTTTAATTTGTTGTCTCGCTGAAGTTCCAGGAGAACTTAAATAACTTTTTAATTAGCATAGAAGAGAAATTAAAAGCAGCAAGACTCTGCAAACAGACTACAGGCACACTGTGTGCTAATTGTCTTTTGAACACAGTAAGTTGCAGCTCATTGAGGCAGTAAAGCCTCCTGTTGAGACACAGATACAAACAAGGATGCTCAATTCCTGCTTAACTGGCAGCCGACAAAGTCATCCTTATGTGTAGTTCCAATAATATAATGATTTAAAACAAAAAGCTGGACATTTTTAACAACCAAGTGCATCAGATGATTAAAGTGACATTTTCAAAAAACATTTTTTCAAGGTGAGCCTTCATGACAAGTAAGTAGCTAACAAACTGATGAATCACATGAAAATGGAAGGAATAAAATAGATGAATGATGCACTAGGTTACTCATGGAAATGAGACAAACTTTGTACTGAAGATTATATATTCAGATACGTGGTTGTTTGGTTGCCATGAAGTATAATGTGTTCATCACATGGGTTGACCAGATTTGTTGGCAGATAAGTAGGTTGATGCTGTCAATATGTCAAGAGTCGGTGGGGTAGTTAGTTTGGCTCGTTTGCTAGTTTTTTGGTCAGGTGGTCAGCAGGTAGACACTTTGGTAGTAATGAACACATTCTTCTATTTTTGATTTTTGATATTGTTCACAGGGTGGCAAGTGACAAAATAGTCCAAACAACAATATATTCAACAATGCAGACGCAATTTAATTAAAAACACACTCCTACCATTTGCACAGGCCTCTTTCGAAGATCCCTCTCAGTGACAATTCTGTCGTGGTCAGTGACATAGAGACCTTGCTGGGCCAGAGCCTGAATGACTGCATCGTGGCCCAGTAGAGGCTCGGGAGGATCGGTCTTCAATATGAGGTTGGCGGCCCGGCAGTAAAGGTCAGCAGACAACAGCAGATTGGCAACAGGAGGCTTAAGATGCTCCTGCTCGTACTGGTCCGTGTAGAAAGGCTCTTTCATGTCTGCTGGGATGCCATCTATGTAATCAACGGAAGAAAATAGTGAAAATCTGACTATGAATATTGCATTTATTATTTATTAAGTATTGAACAAGGTGAGGAAAAGTGGATATAGAAAATGGATGGAACAACATCTTAATTTGCCAAAATGTTTGTGGATAAATTTACACTAGTGCATAGAATCTCAGGCTTTACATTTTATACAGCACAGTTTCAATGTCCCCTGCAATGCTTTGGCAGTAACTTGATGGAAATATGTGGATAAACCTGGAACGTTACTATGGCAACCGCAGGGGGAGCGCCATTCTATTGATTCATCTTGTCTGTATCTCTACATCATCCAGCTCCCTGGGAACACCCTGTCTCATCAAAAAGAGATGCTTTATTTGTGTGTGCGAGTTGTATGTGTCCTTGTGTTCTCTGTGTTTGTATGCACAACTCAGAAGCCTTGGATGAGATTCCATATGCTACCAAACTAATATTCTAACATAGTGATAACATTTGCAAATTAAAATTTAGGGATCAAGGCTTAAAGTGAAGCAACGTTTGGTTGACTTTTTTCATATTGTGATAAGATTATAAGGAATATTTATCAATCCCAAGATCAGCACCAAATAAATTTATGTAAAAATGAATTTTGTAGAGAGCATGTGGTAAGGACCTAAACAGATTTCTTGCACTCAACACAACACATTTAAAGTCAGTCGATGAATCACCTCCTCATGACCATGGTCCATGAGGTCAGCTACAGATGGACTCTTTGTCAATACAGAAGTACAGCCTTCTTTGCTCAAACACTTTTAGTATTTACATTCATGTCATGTGTTACAGTACTGATTTGAGTCAATATTTGAAATTTTCCTCCAGACCCATCCAAAACAATGTCAGAGGCCAAAGCTGAATTAGAATAAAAGCCCACTGCAAGTGATAGCAAATCATCTGCTTCATGAACTTACATAACCAGTTCAAGTGGGTGACATGGTTCAAGCGTGTAAAAGGCCCTCATGTCATAGGACTGTACAGAATCCCTATTTAGTCTTGATAGGGTTAGCATAGCAAGCTCCAAAACAAAAAGGGGAAAACATTCCCTTTTTTGCTTTAATGTTGATTTTGTTTGCACCCAATGATCATAATGTGGTTGGACATTCTTTTCGGCATTTCTTAGCATTCAATTAGTGAATGAATCACAATTTTATGTTGGTTCTACTTATACAAGCACATTTTATGTAAGCTAACAGAAAAATAAAAAGATACACTTGGTTCGTTCAGAGCCAAATTAATTTTATTAAATAGGACTCTGTAACCTAGGTTGTATTCTGCATTCTGACAACTTGCATCAATTTTAGAAATCATCTGGTCAGCTGGGAAGGCTTGTATTGACTACACAGCACTACTGCATTGACACAATAAGGGAGATACATGAGAAGCATTCAGAACAGAAAAGCGTTGGTAGAGATGTACATGTAAGCCAGCTGGCTTGCTTGCTCACAATCTCTGGTGGGCTATATTTTTGGAACTAGCCCATTTCATTCAGTGCTGTTGGATATGTATTGAGGATCTGTAGGGTAACTCTTGGTTGCTGGACTTTTCTGTCACACTGATAATGAGGTGTGTGGCTTACAGCCATACCAACATATACTGTAGTTCCAACATAGGAAGAATGTGTAAAAGGACAGTAAAATTGTTGAATTACAGTTTTTTATGCGGTCTCTAATACTTTTTGTGTAAAATACAAATATGACATGCAAAAGAGTACTTTTGTTGAATATGGACCTTTAATAAAAATGGCATTTCTCAACTGAAGAGGCATTGCAGTTTTCTGCATAAATGCGGGACAGTCTGAATCAGCAGAGACAAGAATACTTAGCTGTTGATATAATTATTTTTTCTTCTTCAGCTACCCCATATAAAGGCCTAGTAATTTCTCATCAAGAAACTTGTCATTGTGAGAGGACAGCAGAAGAGCTAAGCTTTTGTGAAAAGAAAAAAAAAATGGACTGCGGGAGATTATTAGACTACATAATGTAATATATCTAATTAGTTGAGGTTAATCCCTTTCTCTGTAGGTGAATTTTCTGTACCCACTCAGGATCATAATGTCTGGATATACACCGTTACGTTATTATCCATCACTATTCAATAAATGCATGTTATGATAAGCCAACTTATTTACATGTCTAGTGAAGATTTTTTTGTGCAACACTAACTCTACCAGTAATAAACCTTACAAAAATCAGCTAAGGTGTCACAATGAAGATGTTTACTGCTCCAAATATGAGATGTGTGCAGCGATTTCAAGGTTACTCCTTGTCACCCAGTACAATGAGTTACCATCAAAAGGGCAACCTATTGATTACTATAAAGCACTCAAGGAATTACATTTATATAATCTCATATATTACGTTGTTTTATTTTTCAGGCCAGAGGTAATTTTGAATCATGTGAGATGTATCTAAGGACGAAAAGGTTATTTTGTCAATGTGGTTCAGGTAATTTGAATGAGTATTATATATTTTGTATCTGGGTGTTTGACATACAAACAGATGCACGATAACATGATTGATGGTGCTCAAACGGATGGGACTACAACAAAAACAATGATGCAGGTAGCTGATACACCTACCTCGTCCATATGCTTTGGACAGAAGCCAAGAGAGACTGCAACAGATTTTAGCACGAGAAAAGTCATAGTGTTCAAAAGACTTGATAGCTGGAGCAACGAAGAGATTTTTCACGATTCCGTCCTTAACTTCACCCATATTTTCACGCAGTCGTTTTCTTCAGTCCTACACAGCGAAACAGCTCCAAAGCATCACGCGAGTGGCATTCGATGGAAAACGCTGTCAATGAAAAAAAACAAACAAATGGAACAGCGTTGGAAGGGGCTTCTGTCTCTCAAATGTCTTGTTGACGCAATGAATCGTGGTATTTCTCATCCATTCATCAGATGTGAGGGGCTTCTTCGCACAAAGCAGCAGGGTCCCTTTCCTTGAATTTTACGAGGAAAAGTGTTCTTCATTCAGCTCGGAAATGTGACGATTTCCATTGTTGGATACAGCTGCAATTCTAGGATTTCTTCCTTTCGTGTCCATTGTTTTCTCGTGAGGAAAATTGGTGTGATTCGTGTCTTTAACTTGCTTTTCATAGCGCCAAAGCCGTGGTGCGGTTTCCCTCCCTGCAGCGGCGAGCCATTCCAACCACGCTCCAACCAACCAACCTCTGCACCCAAATTGAGCGTAGTGCGCATGCGCGGACCCTGCGTTCATGAAAAGTCTGGACAACTACAGAATATTTTCTGAGCATTTTAAACCAGTTTTAAACCAAAAGTCTATTGAGCCAAAGGTCACACGGCGCACCACCAACCAAAAATATCACAAAAATTATTACAATACTCGTTGTAAAAACTACGCGTGTTTAATTAAACACAATGCTCAGTGAGCAGGTATGACTTTCTGTTGAATGAATGACAGGAGGTAGATGCACAACTTTGCTGCACTTTCTTCTATTAAATGGGCATGCATTGAATTGCCACTATACATAGATATATAAAAGGGGTCCTTAATTTATTTAGTTTTTTTCATCAGTAAACTGTTACTATTTTGTCCATAATACATTTGAAAACTAAATAATTTTTATTGTACAGTTAGAATGCTCGACTTTCTGTTGACTTAAAATGACAACATATGCTTAAGGTTCAGGTAGCGACGAATCCAAGCTGACCTATTTTAAGTTAGGTTACGTGACATTTACAAGCTGAGCAGTGTTTTGAGTTTTGAGCACATTGGATGTCATTTTCAGTCGATGGCAAATGGCAAAATGTGTTTTTAAAAGGTTTTAATTGCACGTTAGAAATCGTATTCATAACATTAGTGAGAGACAACATAGTAACATTCAACTGATGCAAATTGTTAAAAAAAATTGCATCCATTTAAAAATATTTTAAATCTCTTTTTTTTATTCTAGTACTGTATTTTTTATTCTACGATTTTCTTGAACCATGGCATTTGTCTTTATAGTTTGTCTCTATCTATCTATCTATCTATCTATCTATCTATCTATCTATCTATCTATCTATCTATCTATCTATCTATCTATCTATCTATCTATCTATCTATCTATCTATCCATCCATCCATCCATCCATCCATCCATCCGTCTGTCCGTCCGTCCCTCTGTTCGTCCAGTGCATATGATTTGAAATTTAGTGCATGTGTTAAGATGTTTACGTGAAGCATATATCCATCCATCCGTCTGTCCATCCATCCATTAATCCGTCCTTCCATTTCAGTGCATATGATTTAAAATTCAGTGTATGTGTTAAGATGTTTACGCAAAGCATATATCCATCCATCCATCCATCCATCCATCCATCCATCCATCCATCCATCCATCCATTCATTCACTCCGTGTATGTCTTGTAAAAAATTCAGTGCATTTTTTATGTAAAGTGTGAACAGGAACCAAGAAAAGCATAACTTGGATGTTATATACTTATTTTCAAAGGACGCACAACTTCCTTAAAGCAGAACGGGCGGGTACGGTAATGGACTACATATCCCAGAATACAAGTGGAAAAAATGCGTCATCAGGCTGCGTCAATTGTGTGGGTGTTTTGAAAGGCAAGACGCGTAAGTCATTCTAGCAATTATATCGTGGTATATACGAATGGAAATATTTCTGAACGCTACAGTTCCGTATGTTTTTTAGAGCAAAATGTGGACATTCTTTTTAATTTGTGATATTCTCTTGCAGTGTCATAATCAAAGTAGCTATTCCAGCAGCACACATAGACCAACGTAATACGATCCTCTCGTCTCATGTTATCAAATTCTGAATAAGCAAAGTTGCCACTATATACCTTAATTTCTTGTCGAGTAAACTGATACAACTTATGCTCAAATATTAAAAGTCCCCAAATTACGTTTCACGTAGACATTTGAATAACATTATGCTTGTTTGTGTTTATGTATGTCTGTATTTCCAGATAAATAGCCCGTAAAATGTTTATGCCAAGAGCTCTTAAAGTGAAGAGACCTGCAGACGACGCAAACCTTATTTTGAAGAAGAGTAAAGGTCTCGCTGATCAAAATCAGGACAATGGTGAAGGAGGTTCTACAAGGCATGTTCCTCAAGAGGTTGTTGACTCCAAAGTTGAAGATTCCACGGTAAAAGCAGGCGAAGACCCTGTTTCTGTGGTTGAGGCCCCTTCACAAATAGTGGGTCAGGAGTGTTCTTCAAGTGGTACAGAAGAAGAAGAGGAACCAGTTAAATCATTCAAAAAGAATCAGAGATGGGCAGAGCCAGGAGAGCCTATCTGTGTGATGTGTGGTCGCTATGGAGAGTACATATGTGACAGCACTGACTGTGATGTTTGTAGTCTGGAATGCAAAGCCCGCCACTTGGCCCAAATGGGCTTAGGAATTGGGGTGGAAGTTTTTAATAAGAAGGACGCTAATAAGACCAAAGAACATTCTCAAGTTGAACTCACAACAGCTTCTACCAATACATTTGAATCAAACTATTCATATCAGGAGGATTTGTTTATATCAGGGCTAACAGATGAGCAGGTGCAACATATTAAACAAGAGCTGGGCATTGAAACCCATGGAACAGATGTAAGGAGGCCAATCATAGAATTTGAACACTGTGGCTTTCCTGCTACACTTAATGCCAACTTGAAGTCAGCCAGCTATGACATGCCCACACCAGTGCAGATGCAAATGCTGCCTGTTGGTCTCAATGGCAGGGATGTTATCACAAGTGCTGACACTGGGTCAGGAAAGACTATAGCCTTTCTCCTGCCAGTAATCCTGCGAGCAATGAAGGTACAGTGATCAGCCTGTCATTCACTTTTCATGCTATATGTTGTTGTTTTTTTAACTTTCAAATTCATCTATGTTTCTATTAAATTAATGGTACACTTGGCAGCCCACTGAAAAAATTGTTAGAACGTCACCCTCACAGGAAATTTTAAGTTTAAAACTCTTCTTCTCATCTCTGTGTGGAGTTTGTATTTTCTCTCAATGCCTGTTTGTGTTTTTTCCAAATACACATGTATTTTAAGTTAATTGAAAACTCTTAAATCACCACATAAAACTCTTAAATCCCTATATCACTGACATTGGGCTGAGTACTCATATCTTCAAAATCATGACTAAGAAAATTTCAAGTTTGTTCAATCATTAGCTTGTGCAATCATTAGCTTTTGCATTGTGGATGAAAGTGTAATGCCTCAATTCAAATTCTGTGATTTATACAATGTATTTTATAAAGGAGTAAAAGTATAAATACGCACGATTAGGATTGCAACTAGATTATTTCAATAATCAATTATTTTGAATGGTCAATTAATTTGACGAAGGGATAGTTGTCAATCACTGAACTTCAACAACAGATCAAATTCTGTATTTAAAGTATGAGTTTTATGCCACATCCAAGTAACTAATCAGGTTGTTTTGTATTTTATATTCACTTTGTACGTATACACTGTTTATGTAATGCATACTGCACAACAGTGGCAGATGTTTATCCAGTTGGCATGCACCTTCTCTTTAAGGAACAAAGTCAGTCTGTGGGCAGCCCAGTGGCACTCATTCTGACCCCTACCAGAGAACTGGCTATACAGATAGAGAGACAAACCAAAGAGGTGGTGATTGGCCTCCCTAATATGAGAACTGCCCTGCTGGTTGGCGGCATGCCTCTTCCCCCTCAGCTCCACCGCCTCAAGCACAGCATTAAAGTATTTATTACAATCATTTTGCTACCCACTCATCTCTGCATTAAATTGTTTTATACATTCCCAAAAATGATTTGTCCTTTTAATATATTGTGTTGTGTTCTCTTGTGGATCGTTTGTAGATTGTCATAGCAACACCAGGCCGACTCATTGAGATTTTAAAGCAGAAAGCTATTCAGCTGGATAAAGTGAAGATTGTTGTTGTTGATGAGGTATGATTGACACTATTTATGAATTAAGACAGTATCTGGTTAGTGGTTACAATACCATTTAAAATCCTATCATATTGTATTGTAACATTCCGCAGGTTGACACATTGCTAAAGATGGGCTTCCAGCAGCAGGTACTAGAAGTCTTAGAGCATGTCCCTGAAGATCATCAGACCCTACTGGTGTCAGCCACCATCCCATTAGGGACAGAGGAGCTGGCGGCCCGAATGGTTCGTGATCCAGTCCGTATTGCTGTAGGAGAGAAAAACCAGCCCTGCGCCAATGTCCGACAGATCCTCCTGTGGGTTGAGGAACCCTCGAAAAAGAAGAAACTGTTTGAAATTCTCAATGTAAGTTCAACACAAAAGTGGGTATGAATATGTGCATTTATGGAAAATATACAATTACATTACACTTCATTTTATAGTAAATATATGGTAATATGATTGCTAGCCTGTTAACCCTCCATGAAGGTAGGTTGGTTTTGACCAGATAATGCCGCCCACAACTGCAGCTCTGGCTTCCGTGTGCAGGAAATGGGTGTGCCCAGAATCATGGCTGCACTCCAGGAATCTCAGTAATGTTTGGACCATTTGTGAAGCATACTTTAAGAGCAGTCTACGTTTTGGTGTATAATGTGGGTTAGAGCATAGTGTGATATTTTGCTTTGTTGTTCTAACCTCAAAAGTGCAAAATATTGGTGTTTGCAGTCACAGTCACAGTGTTTTTCTTAGTTAAGTATATCATGGAAACGGAACATAACAGTGCACATCCGTCCATTTGTAATTTCTAGCCATAGATTATTGAAGTTAAGATTTGCAGATTTTTAACAAAACCCCAAAGCCTATGTTGGCTTGCCACCAGTCCAGTGTGTATCACGCCTGTTGGAGTCTGCTGGGATAGGCTCCAGTTCACCAATGACCCTTATGGAGACGTGCTTCGTAAATTGATAGGCAATAGCTCAATAAATATGGTTACACCTAACCACAGTCCATCTTTTCTCAAATTGTTATAATGCAGGGAAAAACACTTTTGAAAACTAGAATAATAACTAATAATCACATCGTCAAATCTTGCTTTGGAATGTTTTTATTTTTTCAGTCGTTAATAAACATTTTTCTCCTCTGGTTTTACAGGACAATAAGTTGTACCAACCTCCAGTGGTAGTGTTTGTGGACTGTAAACTTGGTGCTGATCTGCTATGTGAAGCGGTTGCCAAGGTGACTGGACTTAATACAGTTGCAATCCACTCTGATAAGAGCCAGCTGGAACGTAACCGCATCCTCAAGGTGAGGCTTGTGTCACTCTGAACACAAAACATCGGGAGTATGATTGTGGATGCATAACATTTAATTCAACCATATTAGCTTCGATCTATTTTTCTGTCTTTTTATTTTGTCTGGTTAGCAATTAGCAGTTTATTTTACCATTAAAATGTTAAACATCTTCAATTCTACAGATACTTATTTTGACATTCCGTCCTTCTGTTTGGCACAGTTGCTTACAATCCCAAAATAACAATTTCAGTGTTATGCCATTTCAGAGAAAAAAATATTGTGAAACAGCAAATCCTCAACATGTGTTTTATGTAGCGATGGGGAAAAGAAGCCTCATGAACAACTTCTGGTATATTTTGGCCCTCTAGATAGCACTCTTGCTTTAAAGATGTGGTGTAAATTTAATACATTTCCATTGCGCCAGCCTCTACCTTGAAAACCACAAGCCCTGTCTTGTTGAGTGAAAACAATTAATCACTAGATTTATGGAGTGAAGTGAATGTGTTCCTAGTAAAAAGAATGCACATTTGCCCCCATATGGGGAATATGATGTTGACTGTGACGTTGCTTTGAGACTCTTTCTGTTCTTAGTTTCTTCATATGTGTTTTTAGGGGCTTCTAAATGGTGACTTTGAGGTGGTGATTAGTACAGGTGTACTTGGCAGAGGACTGGACTTGGCAAATGTCAGAGTGGTGGTTAACTTTGATATGCCAAACACCATGGATGAATATGTGCACCAGGTTAGTTGCAGAAACTACCTTTTGCCTGATTTGTAAACACAGCACAAAGATACGTTTGTTCCTTTTTAGGTGGGAAGAGCGGGCCGTCTAGGTCACAGAGGAACTGCCATCACCTTTCTCAACAATAACAATAAACGTCTGTTCCTGGGGGTGGTGAATAGGGTCAAACCAACAGGAACCATCCTACCACCACAGCTCCTCAACTCACCTCACCTTCACGAGCAGCAAAGGAGAGAAAAACAAGCCATGTTTCGTCCTGGTGACCCATTAGTGAATAAAAATAACCTTATTGATATTATCAAGAAACATGACAGACGCAAAAAGTAGCCATGGCTTAATCTGCTGACTGAAGAGTCCATCGACGTTTTTGTATAGGTTTTGTATGTAAGTTATTTTTCGTATCCAACTCTTCTATTGATCTCATTATGTTATACTGATACAACTTATTGAAGTGCACTGGGCGAAAGTGCTGAAACTATGCTTTTTCTTTACATTCTATTTTGTATTTTATAATTAATCACAATGATGATATTACAGTACATACTTTTCTGCTATGTCGTGTACCCTAAGTGTATTGTTCCCAGCAATGTCTCATTCGTTAAGATTTGCACGTTCTCAGTGCTGAAATACATCATGTATGTTTCATATACTGACTTGCAGCAGAGCATCCAGATTCTTAAAAAGCAATAAAAAAAAGTCATAAATTGATCGAAATGTTGCCAAATACTGTATCTTTTTTGGCAGAATTTGGGAATCTGGTTGTTTTATCGGGTAGTGCGGTGCTGCCACCTTGTGTCGGCTTGCGGTGCTTACATTAGGCAACGGGACCATGACGTAATTGTGGAAGTATTAAACCAGCCAATCAGCTGTCACAGCCGGTTTGGATTTGAAATCGAAGCGGGCGAAGGCGGAAGTTGACGAAGGGAGTAAACAAGAAAACGAGCTGTTTTACAGCGGACTATTTTCATTGCCTTCTGTTACTTTATAAAGTACTTCTAGATTTTATTCCCGAAGGTAGCGTTTTGAATCATTTTTTTCATCTAGTTTTTTTTAGCAGTCGTTAAAAATGTCATTATTCACCGTACAGACTAAAAAGCATACAGCTTACTACGATCATCTATTGTCGACAACCAGGACGCCGGGCAGACAATGTCAGGCCAAGTGCGAGCCACCACTCGGAGACAGTGCATGTGTGGACAGCGATAAAAGCCGCAACTTAAATCGGACCTATGTCGTCTCTGCACTGTCAAAAAGCGGACAGACACCCAACCGCGGCCGCCTTACTCTGCAAAGGAGGTCACGGCGAAAGACCGGAGCAGATAGTGCGGAGAGCACGGTGGTGGAGCCAAGTCAAAACAGTGTCACAACACCGCAGGAGAGGAGAATGACTTTGCAACGGAGGCTGAAGACTCCCTCCATGGATAAAAGTGCTACGATACCGCGTGTGGCCAGCAGTGCGAGTTCACATGCAACTCCTAAAATCCTTCAGGAATCCAATGGTAGGATTCCTCCTTTATGCCGCTCCGTTAGTTTGAGAGAGACTGCTAGTAGAGGACAAGAAGACGCTCGTCACTTGGAAACACGAGGCACGCTGACACACAAGACACAACCCTCTTCCTCCCTTTCGCTATCCTCTACAGGTAGGCCGTCCGACGAGCAATCTCAGACGTTCAAAACCCCCACTAAAAAGACACCATTTGTTAAAATCGCTGCACGAAGAGAAGTCTTCGAGAAACTGACTGTAAAAGACACTCCCAAACCGGTGCTGCTCAAATCAGCACGTTTAGACAAGTCCAAATCCAGATTGAGCAAGCAAGCTGAGAACAACAAACCAGTCCCAGTTCCTCGCAGAAGTAAGGCTGGTGTGCTCAAACCAACCACAACATTACAAGTGAGGGCTACTGCTACGACCGCAGCATCACAAGTGAGAGCTACTGCTACTTCTTCATGGATGAAACCAGAAAACATCAAGCTTCCAACAACCACATCGACTGCAGCACCTAAACAATCCCTGCACCGTCCCAGTGAGCTTTCCAGGACACAAGACTCACTAAAGATGGAGAACAGTGCAGTAACTGTAGCAGTACGTGTTCGACCTTTTAATGCCAGGTTTGTGTTGGCAGCAATACATGGGTCATTACATGCTATTAGAATCTTAAGTAATTCTTTTAACAATGACAAAAATACTGTATTATTAGTTCTGAAACATTATCCCCATCTGCACCAAGTTACTTAGGATCCATCATCTATAAAGTACATGTGATATTTATCACAACTTTGTTCACAAACTCCTCTATTGGTAAATGACAATAGTACCCACACAGATGCAAAAACAAACATTAACACATACAATAATTTACTATAAAGTGTTCAACAAATAATTAAGGGAACTAATTGGTGTCAAAATTTAAAAATACATAAATACAAATTCCAAATCTTAAATTTAATGAATCGACTTTAAACCTATGTTATTGAAAAACTTTTCATGTTTGTATTTATTTATTGACTTTTAGACAAATACATCTGTTGTAAAATTCTAACAATTCAACGAGCTCTAAGGATCATCGACAACCCTTAAAAAGATGGATGAAAACTAAACAAGTTCATAGCTTCTTCTACAGTTAGTAAATCAAGTTGTCAAAAAATTCCAAATAGAAGAATAATCAACATTTCATTTTAATTTATTTTCAAACAAAAACAATAGGTGCGGATTCTTTCAGGGGGCCGCCGAATATCTTATAGTTCATTGAACGTTTGATCACAAATGATCTATTATCAGCCCTCAAATAAAGAAAATATTTTAAAAAAACAAACAGACAAAAAAAAGCCAATGCCAAAATTCGTCAGAATGCCAATATTGGCCCCACTAATCGATTTATCCCTGATGGACCAGCATGATTTTTCTAAAATTGATTGCAAAAGATTCAAAAATATACAACTCCTGATTTCAAATGTTTTCATTGTCTTTATTTGAAACTGCCCCAGCTGGAACATCATGTTTCTTGTCCATTTTAGGGAGAAGGCAGAAAAGGCCTCACAGGTGATCTTCATGAATGGCCAGGAGACAGTTGTGCAGCATCCAGACTCAAAACAGAGTTATTCCTTCACCTATGACTTCTCCCTGTGCTCCACGGATTCGAGTGATCCCTCCTTTGTCAGCCAGCAGATGGTGTACGAGACTGTGGCGAAACCTTTGCTGCTCCGTGCATTTGATGGATTTAACACTTGCCTCTTTGCTTATGGCCAAACTGGCTCTGGAAAATCATATACGTGGGTATTTTTCCAGACTTGAGTCATTTCTATTAATCCGTTTCGGTTTGCTTACTTTGTGCAAGAATGTCGTGCTTAAAAGGTCTCCTGATCTGTGTTTTGTTTTATGTTTGTTTGGCAGGATGATGGGCTTCGGAGAGGAGGCTGGAGTCATCCCTCGCTTCTGCCAGGAACTTTTTTTGAGGCTTTCCTCCATGGAAAACGAACAGGTACTTTATATGCTAGTATGTTTTTATGTTTATTTTCTGTTACAGCAGTTGCACATTAATTGCACAGTTGTAGTTACACTTCATTTTATTAGGTACACAGCTCTCCAAAGTTTATCCCGAATTTCATGTTTGTGGACAATTAAAAATGTACAAAGGCTATTGACGACATGTCTAACATCAAGGTTTCTCAATTATTTTGGAGTCAGGGACCCCTTTTAGGACAGCAAATTTTCCAAGGACCCCCACTGCAAATGTTTGCGAAAAGAAAAACATCATTTAAGCAAAGCAGAAGTGCAAATTGCACACCTCCTCATAACAAAGTGGGTCAATTTCCTCCCAAACAAGTTGCTGCCAAATATTTAGTGACTAAATAATCAAGCTGATGATGATGTGGCTTACGTGGGTTAATATGACAAATTTCAAAATTATTATCTTTTTAAAAATATATTAAACTGATTGAATTGATTACTGGAGTGTCATGTATGCATTCATAATTTAATATAAAATCTAACAAAAAACAAATATATATATATATATATATATATATATATATATATATATATATATATATATATATATATATATATATATATATATATATATATATATATATATATATAATTTATTTATATATTGTATTTTATTAATAACCCAAATTATTTTATGGACACCCTGAAGTCAAGCAGCGGACCCCGACTTTGAGAACCACTGCTTTACATTATTATTTTGGTTATAGTTTTCAATGGTGTACAATTTTGTTACACTGGATGTATTTCAAATTTGGCTACCATTCCTACTTATGTTAAATGATAGACTTTGGTTGTGGCTTCCCCAGGTTAAATGTCATGTCGAAATGAGCTACTTTGAAGTCTACAATGAGAAGATCCATGACCTCCTTGTAACCAGAGATGATCCAAACCAAAGAAGGATGCCCGTAAGTGTTGAGCACTTCACAAAATTATGAGGAAGTTATACTGTATCTAGCTTAAAGAAACGTGATTGTAGTCATTTGTGTTGCCTTTTATACGTTCTTTGAATAAAGTTGCATTTGTTTTTT
This sequence comes from Hippichthys cyanospilos, assembly GCF_059441005.1. Classification (NCBI taxonomy): domain Eukaryota; kingdom Metazoa; phylum Chordata; class Actinopteri; order Syngnathiformes; family Syngnathidae; genus Hippichthys; species Hippichthys cyanospilos. The sequence goes on along the minus strand of NC_142378.1, from coordinate 11,237,459 downwards.
CAGCTGAGGGTGAGGGAACATCCTATTCATGGACCCTATGTTGAAGAGCTGTCTGCGTAAGAAGACCTTTTTTGCATGTTTAGAATGTCTTTTGTCCCATGCTGAAAGCAGAATTAATGTTTCTCCACAGGAATGTTGTGGGATCTTACGACGACATTCAGGTAAATTGAACCGTTTTTTGTTTTTGTGTGAAAATAAATAGAGACTTGATGCGGGATCACCAATATTGTGACTACAGGCACAATAATACAACGCACCAGTGATTGTACATTGTGATTTCTGAAAAAAATGTACATAATATTTCTCGGAACAAATTATTTCATATTGATGTTTGTTTCCAGCTAGTTAACTCATTATTGTGAGAAATCATAAACATTATCAGTGTCTTCACATTGAAAAATATCATACATATGAATAATAACTGAGAATTGAAAGTAATGAACACATTTTAGAAGAATGTATCAAGCTAGTACATCAGTGATTATTACAGTAAATACCCTAGAATAAGCCTAGCTAGCCTAGATACCCCGGAACAAGCCTAGATTCACTCACTCCTTGGAGGATTTGGACTCTTGTCACGTGTCCCCATTGTTGTACAGTAAAGTAAGTGTTGAGACATTACAGAGACACTTTGTTTACAGTGTCTTGCAGACCAGTGATTCCCAACCATGGTGTCAATTTTGCTTAGTATGTTTGAAAATCTTCTGCACAGTGGAAAAGTAGTAGCACATCTACCTTATAGTTCTAATGTTCAGGGTTTAAATATAAACTGCAGCCTTCTGTTTGTGATTGTTACACTTTCTCCATGTCCACCTTTTTTCAGTAGTAGTGGTCAATCATGTGCCGTGAAAAAAAGTCAAATGTCTAATGCATTACATTCTTTGGCTCATTAATGGGTTGGGAAATGTTGGCATCAACAGCCATAAATTACTTGGTTGCTCAGTTAGAGATGAAGTTATAATGGACTGTATCATTTTCCTAGGGATGGTTTGAACTGGGAAACAAGCAGAGAGCAACAGCTGCTACCGGGATGAATGATAAAAGCTCCAGATCTCATTCTGTCTTTACTCTTGTTATGACTCAGACTAAGGTGCAGTACTGTCTCTAAATCGAATGCATGTGCAGTTTCCGCAAACAAATTCCATGAATATGAGTATGGATAGTAACACATGTGCTGGTTGCTTCACAGACAGAGCTGGTGGAGGGAGAAGAACATGATCACAACATCACCAGTAAAATCAACCTGGTGGACTTGGCAGGCAGCGAACGGTCTAACTCTGCACAGACAAGTGGAGATCGACTCAGGGTACAAACCTACAGTCACGCTATCAACATCAGGATTCGCAATCATTTAAGCACTTTGAAAAGTAATGTGTATATTGTCACATGATGATGAAGATTTGTACCCAGGACCAGAGTGGACACAAGTGAAGAAGTACAACGACTTTACACACAAAAACCAATGTAACCGTTGTGAGCAGTGAAACTAGAAGTAGCCTTAGAACACTAGACAGGGAATTCATTTTAGAAATTCAGACTTGAAAAGACACCCAAAAGACAGTTTAACATGACAGATTGAGAGGTTGAATTGACTTAATCTTCTTGATAAGGAAGCAATGTGTGTTTTAGAACATAGCTCTTAAATACTGTCAGACATCAACCCTATATGACATAACAGCAAACTTAAGGACCATAGCAACTGCATAGAAACAGGCACGTCAAGAGAACAAAGCATTCACAACAGAAAATACAGAACTTTTATCTGACAAAAGTGATAAGAGCATAAACATGACAAAAGTGCGAGTGAGAAATACATAGCCTAAAGTCACATGTGATATTTCATTTTACTCCTTTAGCTGGAGCTCTTGGATTTACACTGCATCCTTATAAAAAGAGTGCCATCTAGAGGACCAAAATGTATCAAAAATGGTTTATGAGGCTTCATTTCCCCATCACGAACATAACCATTTAGTAACTGTGTACAACATACAATTTAGATTAAACTTTGGTACCTTGTTTACTATTATACTCTTATCTACAATTTGGATACTTCCTTTCCACCATATTAATGAGGAAAATTATCTTTATTCTTTTAGGAGGGTGCCAGCATAAACAAGTCTCTGTTGACACTTGGAAAAGTCATTTCTGCACTGGCTGATCAAGCATTGACTAAGAAGAAGGTGTTTATACCATACAGAGAGTCTGTCCTTACATGGTGAGTGAACCTTTTGTTCTTTTTATGCTTAATTAAAAAAAGTCAGGAATCCATATATGAATATGATCTCAACTTGAATTACCTTTACCTCTTAATCAGGCTGCTAAAAGAGAGTCTCGGTGGCAACTCCAAGACAGCCATGATTGCCACTCTGAGTCCTGCAGGAAGCAATGTGGAGGAAAGCTTAAGCACTCTGCGCTACGCCCAGCAGGCCCGCACAATCATAAACGTGGCCAAGGTCAATGAGGACACGAATGCAAAGCTCATCCGAGGTCAGATATACTCAAGATGCATTTTAAAGCCTACCTGAGTTAGTAGAGCTCTGGGCTGCAGTGATTTAAGCAAATGGATTGTTTTCTACATGAACTTTGAGTGGATCACAACACAAACCACACCATTGTTTGATCTTTGTTGATTTTGCTACTCACACCTGTGCTACCCAGGGAAAACATTGTTTTTGTTCTGATGTGTTGCACTTTATTTTGCTTCAATTATTTTTCTTTGTTTTCTCAGTTGTATGTTTTTTAAGGATGTAGGCTTTTTCATCTTTGACCTTACATCCTACACTACATTTGTCTGTCTCTGCTTGTGTATGTTCCTCTCATTCCCTTTCCTCATACGAGGATCTTTACTTTTCCTGTTTATGTCTTGCTCTTGATCTCCCCTCTCTCCCCCATGCCCTCCTGTCTGCCCATCTATCCATCACCAGCTTATGCCCTACCCACTTCAATTAAGGGCCGGGCCCTGACCTTGCCTCTGGGCCATATTTATGCACTGTCAGCGGCACATGGTGGATAACTGTCATGCAAGTATTATTTTTCATTAGATCATCAGGCTTCCGTTTGACATTTTTAGCACGAAGGGGAGCTAATGCTGTGGATTTCACTCACGTCCCCTGACACAGTATGAAAATCAAAGTGGATGTGACTTTGAGGTTACAATTTGGGTCAATGTTAGGTCCATAATGTTCTTTCGATGAGCTAGCCTAAACTTTATCAGGAGTCACCTGTTGAGTAACTTTGTGGTTTCATATTGATAAATACATTTTTTGTAATACTTTGGGATGCTGCTCAGAGTTGAAAGCAGAGGTGGAGAAGCTGCGAGCAGCCCAAGCAAGCACCCATGGTATTGAACCGGAGCGAGTCAGACTTTTTCAACTGGAGATCACTGCTCTGAAGAACAAACTCTGCCAGCAAGAGCGAGAGCTGGTAGAGGCCAACAGGTCAGCAATGCTGGAGTAACAGGACGATTAATTTTACAATTATTATGTATGGTATATTCATTAATTCAACAAAATCCGTTTTTATGATATATGATTCAATACAAAGTGTTCTATTGCAAAAATCATATTAATTGAATGACGTATTGTTAAATGCAAAATATGTATGGTATATTCATTAATTCAACAAAATCCGTTTTTATGATATATGATTCAATACAAAGTGTTCTATTGCAAAATTCATATTAATTGAATGACGTATTGTTAAATGCAAAATTTGTTGATTTTTGGGGGGGCAAAAAAAAAAAAAACCAAAAGAAATATATGTGTGTTCACAGATTGATTTATTATCCATAAAAAACCCAATCACAAGTTCCTATTTCTCAACAATCAAAACATTTTTGTAATGTTTCTACCAAAGCAAATTTCATCATTTCATTTGGGATACATAGAAGACTTTATTTAATAAAAACATGTCATTTGATTTCTTTTCTTGTTATAAAAATGTAGGCAATGGAGAGAGAAACTCGAGCAAGCTGAAATTCGCAAACGTGAGGAAACAAAAGAGCTGCAGGTACAGTCTGTTACCCTGAAAGGAAAGTTCACTGGCCTCACCTAAAATGCCATGCTATTTTTTGCTTTTCTTGTCTGTAGAAATCAGGTGTGACTTTTAAAGTGGATAACAGACTCCCCAACCTGGTTAACCTGAATGAGGACCCTCAGCTCTCTGAGATGCTTCTCTACATGATCAAAGAGGGTCGAACTACAGTTGGCAAACTCAAGGCTGCCAGCACACATGACATTCAGCTGACTGGAGCCCTGATTGCTGATCAGCACTGGTGAGAGTACGCCACAACAATGTTTGAGCTGTCTCAAGATGACTAAAGTGGCTAATTGAGGTATACAAAATTGATCTCATTTTGACGCACTGCGAATCAATGCAAGACCAATGAAAACAACTCTGTGTTTAAATTCATATTTGCAGTAAAAGGGCTTTGATTAGAGAGCACCTTCAAGGCCATGGATATGCTAGTGTTTACGACCATAACTACTCTGTATACTGTATAGGTCTGAGGACTGCCGGGTTTTGGAGTGGCAGGGGATACATATAACTGCAGTAGTGCAAATCAGTTAGCTGCCTAAATGCTTGCCTTTAAATTTCTACCTCTTGGTTTGTTCCAGACACTGCACATCAAGTCCTTTCTTGATGAAAAGCGTTTTAGCTTCAAGCATTAAAAATAAGTGTTCTGCCTTTTGTTAAACTGCACATAAAATGTAAAAAAGCATCTCAAAATGGTTGGGTGGGGGTGGGTTCCCGGTCCCTAAAAAGCACCCTTTTATCTGATTTGTGCTTTATCTTTCTTGTTACAGTATTATAACCAACAGCCATGGTACTGTCAGCATCACTCCCATAGAAAATGCCAAGACCTTTGTGAATGGAAACTTAATATCAAAGTCAACTGTTTTGCACCATGTAAGTATCTGAAATAGCTGACGTTTCATTTGGAATTGAGTATTATAATTACTTGCAACAGTTGAAGGAACCCTTTGTGATCTGAAGTCAAACAGCTCACCAACCTATCTATTTTAAAAAAAAGAATGCTCTTCTATTTCAAAATTTATGTTTCCAGGGTGACAGGGTAATTCTAGGTGGAGACCATTACTTGCGTTTCAACCATCCAGCTGAGGTCCAGAGTGGAAAGCGGGTATCCTGTTGGACCGGTGCAGGTGATGGCCACAAAGACTTTGAGTTTGCCAAAAATGAGCTGCTCGAGGCTCAGAGAGCTAAGTAAGTACAAGGGGCACAAGAACAACTGGACAGTGAACTCCCGCTATCGCGGGGGTCCACTGCATACATATTTTTAACACACTCTTTGTGTATCCAGACAAAAACATCAGTATTTAAGAGTCAATTCTAAGTCAATTTTTTGTCTCCCAGGCTGGAGGCAGAAATTGAAGAGGCTCAAGTGAAGGCCAAAAAGGAAATGATGCAGGGAATCCAGATGGCCAAAGAAGTTGCCCAAAAAGAGCTGTCTGAGCAAAAGGCCCTCTATGAGGACAAGATCAAAGCGATGGAAAAAGTGCTGGTACAGAAAAAAAAAGTGGTCAAAAAGAGGGAGAAAAATGATTTATACTGAAAAGTTAATTTAATTCTTTGTTGCGAAAATTGTGATTAGATTGATTTTTGAAACCACCCACATACAATTTTCATTTGGAACTGGTTCTCTTCTGACACAATTGAACAAATCATATGCTTGCTCCACTTTCTCACTAATCCTGAATTATACAAAAAATGTGATTTATTCAGAATGAGGAAAATGAGCGTAAGCGTCTCCAGGAACTTAACCAGCAAAGGGTGGCTAGCCAGATGGAAGAACTGAAAATGGCCAATATGGAGTTGGAGCAGGAGGTGGACTCCCAGAAGAAACGCCTCCGTCTGCACATGGAGGCCCAGGTCAGGGTTTAGACTAACATTTTCACTTGGAAGTGGAATGTTGGCTTATACTGTACAGGTTTTACGCCACCAAAATGTGGAAAAATACACCCACACAGACCATTGTAGGCTTCTTCTTCTTTTTTTTTTTAAATGACAGTGGCATGAGGAGCCATGTCTTAAGGTTAAAAACAGGCAGTTTGAACCAAACGTGTGTGATTAAAAAGTAAAATGTATGTTTTAATCCTCATTTTTTTAACACAATTTTAGACATCATACATTTCATATTCATAACCGTTATTTACATAAGGTGATGGAAGAACACCACGTGTGTCAAGCAAGGATTGTTGAGGCATTGGAACTCGAGAAGAAAAAGCTCAGCAAAGAGCTTGAAGAAATGCAGAGGAAAAGGGCTATGAGGTTAAACAACACTCAAAGAGATGGTGAGTAATTTCTGAATATCACTAGTAACCACCCACCTTCATGAACAAGCTCAGTTTTGGACAATCTAGTGGGAGTCATTCTTTTTCCCCAAACCATAATGCACAACTAGTGCCCAGAGTCTGATATAGAATCCAAAAGCTATTAGTAAATTCACACATTCAAATTTTAGTGTTGAATGACAACCACATTGATGATGTTTATACTTTTGTACTGTATAAATTCAGGTTGATTTTTTTTTTTTTGGACAACTATTATGTAATCCAATAGAATCTTTTTTTAGAACCTTTTTTTTTTTTTTTTTTTTACAAGTGCACATCTATTTTATGTGTCATGTCTTTGCATGCGCTGCAGCATCTCCACGCTGGGATGCTATGAAACTCTCCTTGATGGTTGAAGAAGCCAATAAGATCAGTGCTACCTTGAAGAAAAACACCGTCTTCAGCAGGTACTCAAGACTGACTGCGTTACAGACACTAAACGCACACACAGTAATGTTAGTGTTCAATGTTTAAATGTGGCTGTGAGGTCAATTTTGCTATTATTATGCTTGTAGACATGAGAGTGCTGATAGTGGGAAACCAGGCCAAGGGGATGTGTTGCAGGTGCGGGTCCAAAACACTAAACTAGGGATCTCTACTTTCTGGAGCTTGGACAAGTTTCAAAACAACATGGCTGCCATGAGAGAAATGGAACAGGTTAGTTTTACTATTTAATGATAATGGATCTAAATTCCAATTATATTTGAAAAAGCACCATTAAAGTTGTATTCTATAACTACGTAATCATAGCCATGACTTTATTTATAATTTTCTTTATATTTATATTGCTCTGGGCTGCTTGTAGATTTAGCTGCGGCTCACCACACGCTGATGTATTGTGTGTAGCGTTTTGTAAAAGAAAAGAAAATTTGTGCCCAAAAAGACATCCATGCCTGTGTGGTGTCTGAACTACGGTTATGAGATCACTGAGCATGTGAATGAAAGTTAGGCAAGGTTTTAGCAAACACATTATACTTTTACTTTATGTACTGTACAAACAATGTGTGTCTGTGGGAGGTTGAGGGGTGCTTACTTTGTGTAATTCAATTTTTGGAGGAGTTTTCCATTACCATCAAACTGCAAAAAAACATGGCAATACTGTAGTCTGTTTCAGGCAAAACATAACTTCTTTTGACTGTAGTGTGTTGTCATAATAAATGAAAACTGAAAATTCTTAAATGTTGTTTTAACATCTTCAATTGCCATTCAGTGTAAACAGAGATGGGGAAAATCAGGTCCAGAAGGTAAAAACCTTGCCACAGATTGGCTTTAGCCACAGCGCTTCTTCTCAACTAGTAGGTTAACAAGTTCATTGACTGGTTAGCGGAGTAGAAGCATCTGTGGCTAATGCCAAATTGTGGCAGGGTTTTTCAATCCTGGGCCTGGATTCCCCATCTCTGGATGTAAATTCCAATATTGCCCAGTGTTACAAAAACATTTTGATCAAATGATGATATTCTAGGACCTTTTGCTTGCCAGTTACTGTGGCTGACTGTCGGCAAGATTTTTTCCCTCTCTGTCTTTCTCTCTAGGGGGAGCTCACTTCTAAAGATGACGACGTGTTCTGTGCCCCTGATGATGAGTGGGAGCAAGATTTATCATCTTCTTCTTCGTCTTCCACCTTCTCACGTAGAAGGTAATCCTCAATGTCCTTCTCTTTTCTTCCATTTCATGAACTCATTTCTTAGTTTAACTTTGTTTATTTCTAACAGTGTGTGTTTTTACCTCGGGTACAGCTTCCAGTCTATTAATACTTGCTTCATTTTCTTGTTGTAAAAAACAAGCATTTACTGTTTTGGAGTATTTGAGTTCAGTTCCTTAATTTTTTTCTTACTGAAAAACATTCAGGTTCCTTACAGTGTAGGAGATAGCACCTTTGTGTTGGTTGTTGCTATGGATTCCTCCTCACTTATAAAATCTACGTTGTGTTTTTAATCTTCTCATGTTCATAATCAGATGACATTTGCCTTTGTTACTTCTGTTTTGTTTTTAGGAGCAGGAGTTTATTAAAGGGCAAGAGGATCTCAGGGCGTCTTTATGAAATCCGTGTCCATCCCATTCAGAGCCTTCTTAAGGGCTCCTCCCATTCTGATGGTAGGTCTGATAATTCAAAATTACTTCTCTGCCTTGCACATTTTAAACACATATGGTACACCAGTGGGTTCCCAGGCAAAATAGTCTGGGAATCAGAATAATGTAGATTCCCAAACTCAGCTGCTGTTTTGACTTTTTTTTTTTTTTTTTTTTTCGGTTACATGCAATCCAAGGGTGTTGCCATCTGAAATAAAAACTGAATCCTGGAGGATTGTGTGACAAATTGAGTTTTTAATATGACATGTTGTAAAAAAATGATCTCTGGTGAAGTCATCCTTTCACTGCCCAAGTGATCGCTGTGTCTGTCCCAGGGTTAATGGGTGTTGCCACACCACCCTCCACACGTTCCGGCACCACAGAATCTGCCATGCCTGGTATCTGCAAGGAGCTGGTGGGCCAATCAGTGGCCCGTCTACGCACTTTAGGAGGAGCTGAAGAAAGCTTGGCCGATAGGTTGGCTTCAGATCTGCACTGGGTATACACAGCTATCCAGACCATTTCTGACCTTTACGACAGTTTAGATGATGACATTCAAGAGAATGGTGAGTCAACCATGTTTGTTCACCTGGTGCATATGTTTTATGTCCAATCAAAGATCAGATCAAAACAAAATTCCATCCAGATGAGACAGAATCACATTTTAACTTCTAATTCAAAATTGAAGCCATTTTCAGGCACCAAGTAATTATTAAGCCCAATTCACTCAGAAACTTATAGAAAGCCATTTAGTGGAAAGACAAAACAATGCCAGTCTGTCTCATGAAGTAATATAAGATGAGCAAAACTAATAAAGTAAGAATAAGGAAAGAACTGTCACTAAGACATTTGACTGATATTTCTGTGTTTTTTTTTTTTTTATTCCTCTCCTCCAGTGATTGTGTGTAACATGTCGGCTCAGACTCAGCTGATCAAGGCCACCGTAGCTACAGAGAATGCAGTGTTCATCCTCACACAGTGGTTGACCAGTGTGAAAGCCTCCTCTGGCCAACTCTACACTCTTGCTGAGGAACTCAAGAGCCAAGTCAAAAAGATGGGAGGATTTCTCCAACTGCTCATTCAGGTGAACATAAATGAATTCGCCCTTTAGTCTTGTACCTCTCGTAGCAATTATACAGTATATCAATTAATTGAGTGTGAAAATCTTGGCTGGCAAATAATTTTGATTTTGGTGTAAGGTGGTTAATAAAAATTCAAAGCATTGATTGACGGGTCTTGGCTCTGAGCTGTTTGAGCTATGTCTATGGAAATGACTAAGCAGAGGGAATTGTCAACCTTGAGCCTCAAACAGATCATGAATATATGGAAAATGAATCTAAATTCCTTATGAGCCTCAATACCTAAACACAAATTTCTTCTACATCCAAGTTTTTCCATTTGTGTTCATTTATTTACATAGCCCCAACGGAAATATTCCACCTATTTGTTGGCTTGTTTGCATTGATTCACAGCTAAATCAATTCAAATTCATCCAGTTTTTTTTTTTTTTTTTTTTTGGGGGGGGGGGGGGGGGGGGGGGGGCTTAATCGATGTTTACTGAAAATGAAAATTTCCCTGCTTAGGGTTGCGAATCTGAGATCACATCAATGGTGGCCGAAGCACAAAAGAAAAGTGGTCGGTGCCTGCGTGCAGCATTGCTTGCACTTAGCCACCTGGCGGTGTTGTCAGGAATGCCACTTAGTGTTACGGAGCTGAGTATCCAGGCCACAGGCAAGGTAACACCACCATTAATACCACAGTAGCTTCTGTCTCATTCTGGCTTTGGGATTTGCAGTAATTAAGCCCAGATACAACAATTCCTAGGAATAGAACATTAGCTCTATGGAGCTCAGAGGTAAAAATTTATTGGAATGTGTGATGTTGTATTATAATGCCATGTAATGAGGGGAAATTGCAGTATGTATACTAACTAAATACACATGCTTGATATTCTTTCTTTTCTGTTTCTATTTTGCTTTCTTTCATTAAGTACTTTGACCCGAGACCAGGGGTCACCAATCTGGTGCCCACGGGCACTGGGTAACCCCCGTGTATCACATGAGTAGCCCGCAGACCTGTTCTGCAAATCGTTTACAAGTGATAGAACATTGTGATTTTATAGGATTTTTTTTATAATTATGCACATCTAACATATACATTACATATTACACTTGAGTTACATATTAATTACAGCTATTTAATTATTGTGAGGAATCAATAGCATGATCAGGCTCTTCACAGAAACTGGTAGCCCTTCATATTACTCAATACCCAAGAAGTGGCTCTCGGTTTGTTATTCCTGCCCGAGACATTTGACGCTAATTTACTATGCTAACAATCGGCAATGAAAATCAAACTGAATAGTATCAGAAAATTCTAGAAAGGAAAGTTACATTTGCTTAACGGTTAAAGTTTGGTTTGTAAAGAGATCAGGAAAAAAAAAATCACAAATTTTAGCGAGAAATAGAGGATCCCAAAATCCACTGTACTGTATTTTCCTATTGTTTTTTTTTTTTTTTTTTAAATTTCACATTTCAAATAAAAAACATGTTATGCTTCATTTATGAGGCTATAAGAAAGGACTGTTAAGGGCAAAAAAAAATGCAACAGACTCTGGTTCTCATCCAAACATGGATTTTTTGTGTGCATTAGCTTTTGCATTTCAGACTGCCGTTCTACTACAATATTCTATTGTGTGAATACTGGTGTATGTACAGTATAATGAAAACATCATAAATCCATGAACATATTTTTCAGGAAACTTTTGTAGCACATCTGCTGAAAGGAACCCATAAAGGTGTCCAGAACGTCTTAGAAGAAAGTCTCATTACCACCAAAGAAATACTGAGAGAAGCACAGTTTGCTCATCCAAGGAACCCAGTAAGATCAAGATTGTATTTAGTTTGGGTCAACCACTTGTTTTTCAGCTGTACTTTCTCAAGAATAACTCACACACTCAAATAATAAACACAAAATAATGTTGCTTGGATAAGTAAAAAAACAGGCTGACACATAATCGCTGCTTTAAAGATGTTTAGCCGCAATATTCTTGGCTATCATCCACACAGGCATTTGCAGCCTACATTTACTGCAGTTTGAACAGTATAAAACTCAAACACTCACAAAATTATGGATGCCTTTTTTTATTTTGTTTATGTTATCCTTCTGAAATTAGGATTGGTTTAATTTGATTAGCTAACAAAATCCACAAACCAATGAAATTCAGCCCAGCATCAGTCTTTGTTATCTCCTTACAGACTCTGCAGTGCCTCAAGTCCAAGATGCTTGACTTAGCCTGCTCCATGCAGAAATACTTTCACTGTCGAATCATGGTGAGTTTGAACTCAGCTCCCAAACTCAGATAACGTTTTGACAAATGTATGTTGACCTTATTTTCATCAAGCATTAGAAAAGCATGCAATTTTATGGCTTAAATGGTGTACTACAATGCGACCCCTGCTATTTGCGGACGATAGAGACTGGGCCAGCTCACAAATAATGCGAATCCTTATGTAATGAACATCTATTTACATAAACGTGGTGGTGGGGTTGGTTTGAGAGGTTAAATCCAACAATTATCAAATAAATATTTATCATTTGAAAAAAAATGTTGCCCCCTATGGAGGAGAATCCGTGGGTGCCGTACCACTAATTACTCCATGTTGAGTGGGTGGATGGATGGATGGAACCCCTTGAGATGAAAAAGAAATAGGTAGAGTTTGCTGCTAAATTTATATTTCACAAATGTAATATTAATCAGAAATACCTTTTGTAGACTAGAGGGGGTGCATAGAACATATTGTAAAGAAAACCTTTAGGTTGACTTCCCCATTAAGGATGGAGGGCAATCATCAGTGTACTGAGCCCATCCTGGGTGGAACTGGCATTGAATGGGATGGTGAAGGAAAGGGTTTTATTTATCATAACCAACTTCTCTCTCTTGATAAGGAAAGTTGTGTACCAATAAATATGAACACAAATTTCTGTGTATGCGGTGTGTTGAGGGAGTCAAATCTTCTCAATCAAAGTTCAATCAACCTTTGATCCATTTGCCATGGGTTTTAATCATATGTTTTATCAATTGAATTGTAAGCATTTTAGGTGCATGCCAGCACACGCCGCGTTATATAAAATTGTATTGTATCAATGATGTTAAGCAGGAGTGCGACAATGACCCACAAGACATAGACGAAACAGAGGACGAGACTTCAGCTTGCAATTTGCAGACTTTGAGGGCTTCAGCAGCCACTTTGTTCAAGTTGAACCAGGCCATTGAGCAGCTGCACTGCTCTTTGTCAGACGCCCTGAGAGGTAAATTTCTGATACATGCCACCTGCCTCATTTGCATATGAAAAAACCCTCAAACATTTTTGATATGGAATCAAAGCCTTATTCAGTTTCACCGTGTTGACACTTGTTGTTGAGGCTCTTCCGTCTTAACAGCTTGCAACCATTCCCCAGGTAAAGATAGAGCCCCTCAATTCAGCAGCTGCAGAGAGCTCATCTCTTCCTCTGCCAAGATTGTTGATGAGATTATCAGTGGTCTCTCCAAGGGAGCACTTGGGCTTTCTACGCATCCTCCCCCTGGCCAAGCTCTGATGGCTGCACAAGATGAGCTGCACTGTGCCCTGCAGTCTCTGACTGTGCCCTGGGATCAGCCTGAAGCTGTTGAGAGTAGCAACACTGTCACGTCAGAGGAAAGCAAAGATGACCAGAGAGAATGTGGCACTTCTCGAGGCATTAATAAGCTTATATATTCTCTCCCGGTGGGTGTTATGGCCAATGGTAGCCCACGGTGGGTGTAACAGCCATGTTATGAGAGAAATTGAGCTTGTTTCTATACAACCCTTATTCATACTGTGCAGTATGAATAAGCAGCTTTGTTTTATTTTTTTAGTGGTCAGCTTGATAAACTTGGCATTTAGAGGCAGCTTCCACTGCTTGTGTTTCTCCAAGTCAACACAAAATTTATTTGCACTCACAAAATGTTATTTCCAGTGTTCCAAAATGTTTTCTTTTGTTGTTTTTAATCATGTATGCTCAGTTCATAACCCTTTGGATAAAAAAAAAAAAAAAAAAAAAACTGTTGCAAATGTGTCTGCCAAATGAGAGCCCTTCCCAAAAGGGAATGTCGGTACTAATGTGATGAATAATAAACTCATTAAAATGGAAATGTTGCAACATTTCTGTTTTCATTTTAAGTTGAGTATGTACTCCTTTGTATGTGATCAATGTCAGACTTTTTAGCCCCAAACTATTGCAAGGATGTTTAGGTGAATCTGAGCAAGTAATTTCAAACATTACATGTGAAGATTGAGTATAGAGCCAAGCAAGAAGCCATACAAATGATGAATGCTCCTTGAATGACGTAATCGAGCCAGACTGAGTTGGGGAAACGCTCGAGCTCGCGGACCTCAGAGGCTCGTTGAACCCAACTCCGGGGCGCTGTCCTCTGCCTGTTACACCCACCCACTGCTCTTCACAGATTCCCCCTCTTTCTCACCACTAAAAAGCGCTTGTTTCGGTAGACTCCTTTACCGCAGTGATTGAGAAACAGACATACCACACTGTACTGTATCTGGGAAAACTCACTAAAGTGGAGCGTTAATATGAGTCGTGCAAAAAGTTTCCAGGACAATCATTAAGGTAAGACTGCGTTTATTCTATACGTAAGCAAACTAACGCTTTAAATGAAAAAAAATAAAAGCCCAAGTTACCCGCTGACTGAAAATGTGATTTTCAGGATGCACTGGTTAATGTCTTCCAAGTTAAGGCTGCTTGTAAGTATCCCCCCCGGCTCAGTATGTATGATACAGTATGATAATTGTTTGATTTATTGAATATTTACGAATGTGATCGTCCTGGTTGCAGGTAAAAATACATTTTAACTTTCAATGAAGTAAAGTTCCTCTTCAGCCAATTAAAGCGTGACAACAAATACTGTACAATCAAACGTATTTATTTATTCAACAATAGTTAACGAACTGCCATTTTTCCCAGGTGGTTTGTCATGCCTTTATATCAGGTGAGTGATTTTTCTGATTATTTTTTTTTTCATTCAACAATCGCATTCATCACGATGCTAAAGTTGGCCTTCCGCTACTGTGTAACACATCCAATCATGAGGATGTTCCAGCATGACCATACTTTTTTTTATTGCTTCTAAAATTAGAAACTTTGTGATATTTAATTTTCAAATACAATTTTACTGTGTATTTTATACAAATGTTTAGTGTATTTGACCTTAATATTAAACTAAGTATTGTTTTGGATAATTACAGAGCTGTTCATCCATCTATGCTACCTACGTAATAGAAATACAAATTCTGCATTTAATTTAAAAGTGAAAGAAAAACGTGTCCAGTACAGTTTAACTACAGCCTTATTTTATTGTTTTAGTGTTTTTTTTTTTTTGGTTGAGACATTTGTTTGTTTCGTCTTGTAATACAGGAAAAAGTGACATATTTGTTTCTTTCCTAATACAGTATACAGTTACCCCCCCCCCCCCCCCCCCACACACACACACACACACACACACACATTCTACGTTATTTGTGTGACACAAGTTGAATAGGGGCACTTTATCCAGTTCAGTTACATCAATTATAGTACATGCAAACATGTTTTGTGAAATATATCTTTTAGTCATATATAAGTTACTACCATGAAGTAATCATAAAGAATGACCTTTTTGCCCACACTAATGGCACTTTTCTATTTTAGCAGTTCTTATACTGGAAACAAGAACCCTTACATATGAGGAGACATCCTATGAATACATACCTGATCAGTTGCAATGGGACAGTGCAGACGAACTATGTTACCAGCGCTCTGGGGCCTTGGCGAGTGTCTCCAGTCCTGTTGAGAAGCAAGAGATAAAACACTATTTAAATTCCATGAACATCTCTGAAGCTGTGTGGATAGCCAAAAAATTCACGACTCACCTGCAAAGTAGGTTCAGTTTATTCTGAGCTATCCTTATGCATGAGACCTAGCTGTACAATTCATATGTCACATGTTTTGCTTTTTCTTTGGAATTATGTAACACCTATTCAAAAGTTAACCTTTTCAAATACAAGCTTAAAATTGTCATGTTGTTTGAAATACAGTAAATAAAATACATAAAAAATGTGAATGTTGCACAATGGTTAGTGCAATACATTTCCCATGCATATAAACTTTCTTTAATACCGTCATCAGTAAAAAAATGAATTAAAAGAAAAGACCTAAAGCATGAAATTATCTTACTTTTGTACTAGAATCTTTGTAATGTTGCCTCTACACTTTTTGTGATAGTGGAAGTTAGACTTTGGACTCAGTTATTTCAGTGTTAATTGTTTTCGTATGGGTAAGGGTTTTGAAATTGTGTGGTATGATAAGGTTTTAAAGTTCTCCGCACCACGTAGGTGTTTTACTGCCAGGCAAAGTTTTAACTATTGTTGCTGCAGTGTGCTGGAGAAAAAAGGATTCGTGTGAAACTTTGATTCTGGAGTTCAGGGGGCACTCAGACAGGAGGAATGTCCGTCCTCTTTACAAGTTTCCTTCTATGGGCGGTGACTTCTTTTACTTCTTTACACTTCAACTCTAACTGCTTTGCAATTTCCACCATCATTTCTTATTCCAGCCAGTCATATATTAATGAGTTCCAGCTCTGTGCAAACGCGATCCAAGGAAAGCCTTTGCAGCTGGCTCCGTTAGTACATGATATTCATGGCGCTTACCAAGAAGTCTTCAACCCCAGTGGCTCCTGGCACTGGATCTGCGTTTCTTGGAATCAGAATGGTGGACGCTGGACACTATTAGCTGATGGCCATACAATCTACATTGTGAATGTCTTGCACACTTTTGACAGCATTGAGCCAGATGGCTTTTTTATTATTGGTCAGGAGCAGGACACCTTTGGGGGCTCATTTGTGAAGGATGAGTCATTCTCCGGCAGTATCCCTAAGATTCACATGTGGGATCGGGTACTGAATAGAAGTGAATCAACACAATGGAAAAGGAGTGTTCACCCAATACATCTGGGCTGATTTTCAAGTGGAACTGGGCATCAATGGAAATAGAGTCCTCCCTAAAAAGCTGTCTAGCATTCGCCCGTGCAAAGGTAAATTGGGCAGCTTTCGGCATCGCCAGAATGGAAAACAAAATTGACAGGCTACTGCATTGAATTAAAGATCTCATCAAGAACAGACATGAATCTACTGCATAGTCATGGTTTGGCAGTGCAGCTTAGCTGCTCTGGTATTAGGGTTGGGTATGGTTGCCGTGCTAAAAAAAACAATCACATAGAGACCATTCGAAAGCCATTTTGCACCGCACATGTCCTGACTTTCACATGTGCCAAAAATCTGAGATGCATTTATGTGGGGCGAATCCACCCATTTGGCAATCTAAGAACGATGAGATAAATGCTGGGTGGGTGGAGGGGGACAAACCAACAACAAAAAGCCCCCTCTTCCCTCTCCCCCACACACGCACCTCCCCCTTCCCACAAAGTTAATGTACCTCAAACAAACATACCCATTTAAAACAATGACAATTCATTCTAGAGATGTGAAAAATGGCATGAGTTTCTTGAATCTGTGTGCAAACATGAGGAAAGAATCAAATCATACTATCTCAAAAATTAACGAGCTTTGATGCAGAGCATTTAACAAGCAGTTTTACTTCTCGGACTGTTAGTTTTATTATCGAATGAAGTCACCAAAATTACATCAGGATTGTTTTTGTAGGTAGTTGTTCAGAACTGCTACCAAAACCTGTTACATTGCCAGGTATGAAAAATGCAATTTATGTGTAATCCAGTGATAGTATTAGTATCTACTACTGTTATAAGAATGTGAAATTGTACTGGAGAATGGAGTCTTTCTTTCTTTGGCAAAATTCACTGTTAGTAAAAGCACACATGCTCATTGTTGATATTTAATGGGTTTGTGGTCTGACAGAATCTCTCTTTAGCCTGTTTCTCCTGCTCTACTTAATTTGAGCTTCATACAGTTCTTGTAAATGTTTTGTGACTCACGTCACTTGTAATCCACCCATGAAAACAAAGTGTGTCCCATTCTGACTTCATAATCCCCAGTGAGTATTGAGAGTCCAAAATTCTCCTCCTACTGGGATGAATGTGCAGGAAAGACAACACATTTATATTCCTTGAACTAGTTGGTGCTCAGAAACTAATTTAGGATTTTCTAACAGTTAGGGGTTTCCCACCCCATCATCTAGGTTTTACAGACTACCCCGATACTCCTACAACACAATAAAATGGAGGCTTCTCAGATTCCATTGATGGATATACCAGGGGTTCTTCATTTAGTGCAGCCCTATTTAGCTATTATGTGCTTTTTGCGGAGTTTGGGAAGAAAGGTCAGTCCCCCTTGTCCTCGGCTCTGTGGCGAAGTTCCATAAAGTTAGGCTTTCTGTAAGTGTGGTGTTTGAAAACCTTAATGTCCATGACCCCAAAAGTACCAAACAGTTTTGACATGATTAACAACAGGGACTGTAAGCATGGCCTTCATGTTGGTTCGTCATCAGTGACCTTAGATGTCACAAAAGCTTTTCTGGATGAATGAATGCGTACATTGTGCATGTCCCATTCCAAACACTAACAATTCTGTTGAGATGACTTCAAGTTTTGTTGGAAGAAATGTTGAAGACTTGTAATGTAAAGGAACAGATGCATTACATATACAGTATTTACAAACAGTGTATATATATATATATTTGTGTGTGTGTGTGTGTGTGTGTGTGTGTGTATAATAAGTCACTGAAATTTGTAAAAGAAATGTAAAAGGAATAAAATTACAAACTTACATAACACGATTAACTCATTCGATACCATAAACACATTTGTAAGTCTTTACAGATTCCAGACATTTAATCCCAGATACTTATTACTTATTATATATATATATATATATATATATATATATATATATATATATATATATATATATATATATATATATATATATATATATACTTTTTTTTTTCAATAGTGAGGTTTTTTCAATAGTAAGGGACGAAAATAGTTGGCATTGGATGAGTTATCGGGTAATTCTTAGGTTTAGATGTAGCATGTCAATTTTGGGAATTTGAAAAATATGTAATTGTTGTACAATCCTGGTAATTCCAATTTGAAACTCCATATAATAAAACATAAAAATAAAAAATCATTTATCGGCTAAGAATTCAGGCTCCCTAAACAAATTGCTGTTGTTGCCGGTGCAGGACAAGGCAGAAGATAGAAGGAAGTAGAATAGATTAGTCTTTTGTAATTATTCAAAAGGACACATTGGTGAAAGTTTAACAATGGCTATTATGACCATGCCATTAGGTCCTACATAGTTTTTACAAAGATTGTTATTAACTTTATGCTTTTCTTTTCCTAGGTAACTTGTCTGTCTTTTTGGACTCCATATTGGATGGGGAATCCTTGGGGAATCAGGCATTTTCCGTGGAATTTGTCCACAACCCTCAGCCTGATGCAGGCTGTGACATGCTTGACCCTGTTACGGGGATTTTGAGCCACGACAATTGTGATTCTTTCAGAGGAGCTCTCTGCCAATATAAGAAAGGTGCCTTTGACAGCGTATGTTTTGATAACACTATACACGGTATTTTTTATTTTTTTTTATAAGATGCAGTGTTTTAGACGAGCTATTTTAACAGTATGGGTTATTGCGTCCACCCCTGACAGCATTTTTATATGCATCAGAAGTAAATAAGTCATTATCAACTGAGGAAGAAAAGATATTCAGTTTTTTGCTTGCCCCAGAGTGTCTCTCTCTTTTTTTTTAGCCTTGAGGTAGTAAAAATCAATTTGAACATACATTAGCTTTAATCAGCACAACAGGTTTACATTAAAAACCACTGTTTAAGGTTTTTGTCTTTTCAGTCAAATAGTTGTCTGTTTTAGTTTGTAAATTGTATTAATTCAATTCAAATTTGTTAGTTATAGAAGTTCAAGAAGATCTCCATTCCCCAAAGACCCCTTTCTTGAGTCAACACCCTGTAACCAGTTCCGTAAGTTGAACTTCATGAGTTTTTTTTTTTTTTTGTCATTGTTGTTAATATTAAGTTAAGACATGAAAATGTAACACTGCAAACATATTGAAGGATTTTATTACAATGGACTGAATGATTGGACTAATATTTTTCTGCCATTGTCCTTTTGGCATGTTAAAGGAGCAGAGTGCCAGTATATCCTGGGACAGAGAGATACATTTACTTCATCACCTGACCAAGACTATCCTTGCAACAATAGAGACAGTTGGTCCAAATATCCTCACATCCAATGATATCCACTATCTTGCTCAAAGAATGGAGTTGGGCTGGTCAGCACTGGCTAGCAGGCATGCAACAACCGCGAATGCAGCAGAGGCCATGGCGTCCATTGCTAAAGATTATGTGAAGCTGTCAAGTGTGATGCTAGAGCCTCATGTCGCTCAACAATGGATTGGTTTAACTGATGAAGGGGTGAGAAAACATCAATTTGACTTTTGGTAACATATGCACTGCCTAAAGCTAGGAAAAATGGATTTTGCATGATTGTGAGTTAAGCCAATTGCAATTGTTGTCAGAAATGCTGGCCACATTTCTGACAAGATGCACCAACAATTATTTTTTTAAGTCTGATTTTCTTCCAGATCAGCATGGGGCCATTTACTATTGTCAATAGCATTGACAATCTTACTGAAACATTGGCAGATATACTCTCTGCTGAGGGAAAGAACTTCTCACTTTCTACCAAGAACATAGGTAGTGAAACATGTTAATACAGAATATACTGTGATACATTTGATTGTAGTAGTTTTACTCGTTTCACATCATTTGTTTTCATATTTTTGGAGGGTCACAAAAATAATTTGTACCCCTCTAGCATATTATTGACGTACTGTATGTACATCATTCAGAATTTTCTTTCCTTTACCATTGCAAATTGATGCTTTTAATGTGCTTATTTTACTATTTTTTATTTGCTCTGTGACTTCTGCTGTCTTTGTGATTAGATGTATTCATCAAGAGCCACAAGCTGACTGAAAAAAGCTGCTGTCAATCATTTAAACCGTCTGACATCAGCTCCAGCACAGTGATGGGAAATGATGAGGATGAGCTCCTTATCCCAGACTCTGAGTTACAGAGAATCCAGAGACTTGGTAAGCAAAATACACACAATGCAAAACTAAATCTTACTGCTCTTTGATTATTTACACATTATTTAAAGAACAATTTTTTTTCTGGTTTTAGGACATACGGATGTTATGTTAATTCATACTCATTATAGCCATTTGAATGAGATTGTCTCTGATGCAGCACAACATTTTCTGAGTCAGCAGGAGAAAGTGAACAGGTTTGGCATTTAATGATCCTACAGTATACTCTTAAGTTAACATGCTGAATTGTGTTGGGGAAAACAAAAGAAAGCAAAGGAAAGAGATTTGTATCCGTGTTTTGAGGGGAATGTTACACAAACTTTCTGTCGCTGTTTTATGTTTGTATTATATAAGCTTGTGCCTCCCTCTTCAGAATTGTCTCAAGTCACCTGGCTTCTGCTGTTATATCAGCCACTCTCCGTGATGCGTCCACGGCCCAAACGATCCCCGTTGCTGTCAAGTACACTTTATCGTCATCGCATATGGTAATGCGAGATATAATGGTCGAGAATTTGAGCAAGTGTTGATGTTGGGAGGGGTCGTAAATCAGTTCATTGATTAAAGTCATTTTAAGACTCATTGTAAAGGTATGATTGCTGTGTAAGCTTTTGATTTTACAATTCAGGCAAAATGAATTCCACTATTTGGCTACAAATAGCTTACACATCCAAATTCGAATGACATAATCTTAGTTGTGGGAAGTTGAACCACACCCATGAAAACCTTGAGCAGGCAGCATTATTCTACTCAGTACTACACTGGAGTTGACACAGTTACTGTAGTAACTTTCAGAATGAGATTCTCCCATCTGATTTAATATAATAAATAATTAATTTAGTAATCTATTAAATGAAGCCAAATGTCCATTCCAAATCACAACTAACTCGTATACTTCACCTTGTAGGCATTAAAAAAGAACTTGCAAAATCATTTTGAACCCATAACATGTTAATGCTCCCATTTTATCTCACCATGCATTAGGTGCACCACAATAGAAATGTCATAAAAATATCAACTTTCATGCATTTCAAGTAAATTCAAAAAATGTTTCCATCAAAGATGTAACATATTAATGGAGAATTTTTATCCTTGTCTAGATGGAGTATGCACAAAGATTTTCCCCAGTCTGTGCCTTCTGGAATTTCAGCCTGGTGTAAGTTTCAACATCAAAATAATGAATAACTAATTTGTATTATCCTGTTAATTAGTTAGTAATTGTGTTCATGTGCATTTCTTTGCAATGTTAGGAATAACCATACCAGTGGTTGGTCCAGTGATGGCTGCAGTGTGGTCTTTGCTGGCTCTGGTGTCACTTCCTGTGTATGCAACCATACCACAAACTTTGCAGTATTGATGAATTACTTAAAGCCAAAGGTATCTCATTTGGAATCTACAGCACTAAACATCTTCACATAAAGTTAGAATCCACTTTAAAGCCTATAGGTTAGTGTTACTCAGCACTGGATAAATAAAGCATGCATTTCAAAAGAAAAAAATACCTGCAATACACAGTAGTTTTTCACACATTAAGTCCCAGTGCTCTTGTAGTTCATGTTTTTTTTTTTTTTTTGTACATGCTATTAATTTCAGAGGCACAACATCAGTCAGACTTGACTAACAATATTTTCTGCTCTTCTCTTTTACACACACATATCATCCTTTTCTCCTAGTGGAGTCCTGAGGAAGAGCTTGTTTTGACCAAGCTGACCTTCATTGGCTCAGGAGCATCTTTGTGTGCTTTGGTGGTGACGTTGATGCTGTTTACTGTTTTGGAGTGAGTACCTGATCACCCACAAACTCACCCACAAACTCACATGGTTTCCAGGCAGGAATGATGCTATGGTGAAACATCATGTCATTTGTTTGATCAAACACCTACTCTGATAGTTGTATGTGACCATCCACCACAAATATTAACAGAGCAAAGAGTCTGTTCAATTCAAGATTCAATATTTGTTTACACACTTCTGCTGTCTGCAAATACAGTGCCCAGTATGTTAAAAACTACAGAACTTAATTACCCATTCATTTAAAAAAAAAGAATAAAAAAAATCAGGACTGAAGCTCTCCAGGACCAAAATGTGGAAACAGTGAAATAACACTGGAAAACATAACCAAGTCTCCCGTGGTTTTGAGCAAATGACCATTGGATTTCATGCCCCACTGAAAATGTTTTATTTGAGTTTTTTGCCATGCACAATCATTTTGGTGCAGGTTGACAGATCTACATGTTATTATTATTATTTTTTTTTTTACAGGCATGCGATTGAGAAAACCCGTGTGTTATACTGACAAGAACAGTGGAAATTAAAGAGTTGGTCCCACTTTTCAGCAATAAGTTTCCACTGTTCTGAAAATACTTTTTCCAATATTTTGGCATGTCTCTATGGTAATTTCTCAAAACAAATTTGTGAGGTCAGAGATTAATGATGCTGAACCCTAAAGAGTTTCTGGCTCACACATTTTCATCTAGTTTTAGAGGTTTTCAATGTGGTTGTGTTCATAACTCTTTTTTCATCTTAAACACTTTTTGGTTTCCATACATTTTCTGTGTAGTCTGACTATAGTCTGTAATAGAACAACAGCACCACTGAGTGGAATGTTCATATTTTTGATCGGATTGTGTTTGTTTTTATGAGTAAGGGGCTTATCATTTCATTGGCTGCTTCACTGCCTCAGCAACCATTGGTGAAGTATTAAGGGTTAAGGGTGTCAAGTTTGCATGTTCTCCTCACGAGTGTGAATGGTTGTCTATGTGTGTGCTATGATTGTCTGCCAACCAATTCAGGTTATGCCCCGCCTGCTGCCCAAAGACAGCTAGCATAGGCCCCAGCACACCTTCTTCCTCCAGAGGCTAACATGAGTCCTCAAGTAATCCGATTACCTCGGTTAAAAGAAAAAGAAATGCACAAGGCATGCCCAATTTTACTTTTCCCTAAATATTCTCTTTAGTGTACACGCCAGCAAAATATGTAATAACAATAAAACACACTAGAGAAGGCCAACTTCAAAATATACCCCAGTTTCCCTGATATTACATGGACAGAATTGGATTGGTTCACTTTTATTTTGAAGTCGTTGCCAGCAGCGTGTTTTAACAAATTGCCTAGTCGCTCTACCACAACTGTTGCACCAGACTCCCAATAAAACCAGCACATCTCTGTTCTGAAATCACATTCAATCGCCAGTTTCGGGGTGCAAACAAGCAATGTGATTATGCTAAGAATGACAGACTTATGGCACCTGCTGCCAGTGGGTCCATTATAACGGCGTATAGCATACATTAGTTCCTGGCTTGCAGTGCTCGAGAGCTCCGTATTGGCTGGCGTGAGAGACGTAAATGACTTTAATGTTGAAAGCCTGACACAGTTGACATTCCTACTGAAAATTCACACTACAAACTCGTCTCATAGTTCAAATTTTAAATGGAGAGGTTACCCTAAATTCTACTGTTTTAAAGAGGAAAATACTGTGCTGATAAGCACAGTTTAAATTTAAGTCAACATAATTTTGATTAAAAAAATAGTGCAACTTTGTCTTTATTAATTAAGCAGAATTTCGTCATTTGGTTTTCTGTTATTATAATTGTTTCTCACCCACCAAAATTTTATATATATATATATGTATATATATATATATATATATTCAGCAATGGTTTATGTTATTGGTTTTATATTTACCCGAATACTCTATTTGGATTTTCTGTTGACTTGACCATTCACACTGGAGCATCCAATTTTCATGTTATGCATTTTTGGGGAATGTTGGAAGAAACCAGACTACCTGGGGAAAAAAAAAACACACACACAAACACACACACACACACACACGCATAGGAAGAACATGCAAAATCTACACAAGCGGGCCTGAGCCAGCAGCGAAGCCACGGCTTCTGCACTTTGAGGCAAATATGCTAACCACTCTTCCATAGCACCGCCCTGTAGGATATCCAAATACCAAAAATATTGGATCGCTGCAGCGCAAGATAAGTGGTTAAGATAATGTAATGTGATGTGTATAATATTCAAGTGCGTGTGATACTCGAATCTAGAGAAATTACAGCAGCGGACCAAGCTTGACTAAATCTGAAACATACATTGACCCATCACTGCACATTTCTTCCAAATCATTTTTTGTTTCACTCACTCCCATACCATCCTCTGTCACAGACACTTGGCTATGAATTAAGGAACTACCTGCTACAATGCAGCTGTTCAATTCCCGAACATTTTCTTCCCCGTTTTTTATACTTTCAATTTGTATATTACTTTCCAGACGTTTCATATATGTACTTGACAATGGAGGAAAGAAGCATTTAACAATTCTTCTAACAGAATTTGATGTCACACCATTTCAATAAAAAGAGCTCTAAATCATTATGGTAGCTTTTTTTTCTGTGGCCGGTACAAATATTGACTAGTGCTAATCTTCTAATTACAGTTGTCTGCATGTGAATTCACTCCATAGGTTTATGGTAGCATTTTGTGGCTGTTAATTAGCAAAAGGACCACAGAGGGATCCTAATAGGGCATGAAGGGGCTACTATCACAATTTATGTACTGAGCGCAGACTTGCATTGTACATGTGATATGCATAAGTGCATTCACAATACTTGAGTGTATTATTCTTTAATTATCATAACTTTAGTTCAATAATCTATATTATGTATACATATTTTGTTACAAATGACTTTTGCGAGAGCTTCACTATTTTTTCCCGCCTCTTTTTCACTAGCATACCACGATCTGACAGGACATCCATTCATAAGAATTTGTTTATTGCTCTGATCTGTGCCCAAGTGATTCTCCTATGCAGTGGCTCGGCCATTCACAACAAGGTGCGGTATAAACTTAATAATTACATTCTTTAAAAAAAATTGGCAAACTAACTGAATTGCATGAACGTTAGTTAGCCCTTCTCAAATAGTATATGAGTAATAATAATGGAATTAATAGTAATACTGTACTAAATGTTGTCTTAAACCACTTACAAATAGCTACATCATTCCACTAATGTTCTATTCAATCATTTAGCACCCAATAGTCAGTAGTTGATTCTTTGACCCGAGGTCATGTCAGGGTGATCTTCACCTCTTGACCCTGCTTTTAGAAGCTTTCATTAATAGGTTTCTAATGTACCAAATAGACCGAGTGATCATTAAGTAGTTCACCTGTCAATTTTAATACGGCTTCTTAGACTGCTCGCTGTTGCATTTGAATAATCATTCAAAAATGTAAAACATTTGACATTTTTAATACAAAAACAGATATCCTCAGAGCATGCATCATAAAAGCATTGTTTTGGTTAGTGAATGCATTCCAATCTTGTTGCTACTGGCTTACTGTTTACTGAAGTAAGATAATAAACCTATATTGCTGATTTGTTCCACTGGGCGATTCTCCAAAAACTAAATACCTGTAACTCAAAACAGCTGATTTAGAAAAACAAAAACAAAAAAAGATGTGTTTTTAAAGAAAGAACTGGTCATGGTGTGTATGGGCACAGGAACATTACCAAACCATCTGAAACTAAATCTAACTATGAACATGGCTATAAGTAATTAAATATAAATGTTATATGTTGGCCCGCCTGGGTTGATGTGCTTGTAGGTTGCGTGTACACTTGTGGCGGCATTGCTCCACCTCTTCTTCATGGCTGCCTTCAGTTGGATGCTGGTAGAAGGTCTTCTGCTTTGGAGCAAGGTGGTTGCTGTCAACCTCAGTGAAGAAAGACACATGAAGTATTATTATCTCATCGGCTGGGGTACAGTGATTATATCTTGGGATTTTATTTATTTATTTTAATTCTATTACTGCATTTAAAAAGTCAAATCTGAAATTGCAAAATAACGGTGTCTCTAAAAAAACGTATTGCTCACATTTATTTCCAGCCTTTTTAGGTTGCTATTACTGTACACCGATCCTTTAATCCTGCAATGTTTTCTTACTTGTTCTCATCCATCCCACAGGCCTTCCAGTGCTCATAGTCACCATTACACTTGCATCAGCCTCAGGTAACTACCTGGCAGACGGCTACTGTTGGCTCAGTGTACAGAACGGCGTCATCTGGGGCTTTGCTGGACCTGTCATATTCATTATCATGGTCAGGAAATTACACCGAGACATTACACTATTTACAGTAGTGTCTATTTTGGTCATTGCTGATATAGCAAATAACATTCACTTACTATATGACTTGATTAAATAGATTTTTTTCTGTTGTGTGAAACACACAAAAAAATATTTCCTCTCACAAAAATATTTATCCTGCTTCTTATCATTGCTTTACTTCCATGAAAGTAGAGTATTATTATTTGTTTGAGTGTAAGTTATTGGAACGATTATGCAAACTTTAGGCCCAATGCACACTGAGCGATGCGGCCAAACGTCCCTGAGCCGTTGCACATTGTGTGGGCCCCTAGCTTTGCTGCAATATGACTCTGAGTGAACGGAATCAGTATACACAGTGGAGAGTCTATATTGTCAAAATTCACGTGTACAGCCTGGAGCCTCTTAGATAGTCTCCTCTCCTTCATTTCTTTCCCCTTTCCTCTGTATTAAAATTATATAGCTACAGTACCCAGGGAAATTAGTTTCTATGCGGAAAATTGTTCCATGTTGTTTGCGGTTCATTAAAATAAAACAAAATTTGTGGCACCTCACAAAAATGCGTCCTGTTAATGCAGTTTTAAGTTGCACTGCGTTTGTGAGTGAGGTCCAGATTAATTTGGTTGGCGTGAAATGTGAGGAAATGACATTCATGTTTAATTTTATGTTTATTACAGGTGAATTTCATGGTTCTTACTAGGGTGGTGGTCATCACTATCTCCACAGCCAAGAGGAGGTCCATTATGCTTGCGATGGGTGCTAGTCCACTGGAACAAACCTATGAGCAAGTTAGGTACTGGCCATTAGGGGGCGCTATTTATCCTCTTTTTAAAGCTTATTTAACTGCTGCAGGCCTTGGAAGCGGCGGCTGTCTTCCGTAGGCACCAGAGAAAAGGATTTGTCATTTGTAAAACAGTGAGGCTCATTCATCAAACAAGAAAGAAATACATTTCGAATTGATTATATTAGTGTTGTACATAAAATATTCATTAGATTTCAGCCACTTCAAATGCTTTCAACTCCTCTGTCCCTGAATGCTTTTGGGTCTTTCACTTTTGATCAGACACATGAATTAATTTGGACAAATCGTCTTTTTCTGAATTGACAATTAGATAATAGACCATGCTATTACAGTTTAATTTCTTAAATACTCTATTATGAAAACTCGGCTCGTCAGAAGATTTTTCCTGTTTTTCCTGCCCATTTTAAGAGCGTGTCAGGAATATTAATTATAAACTAAAAAATCTGAAATCTCTAAAATTTTATGCATAGCTTCTTCTATTTACATGTTGAAAAATAGGCAAGGATGTATTTATCTGTCTTGATTTTTTTTAATCTAACATCTTTAATGAAAAACCGAATTAACATTTTAACAGGAAATTGTCTAAATTCATTTTCCCCCCTCAAAACATGTGCTCAGTAAGATCTAATTCAATATGTATTATTCTGCAGTATATTTCAAGTTCCATAAAATAATATCTTAAAACAAAAACAGAAAGATAAGTCACTTTTTGTATTCCAAATTAACCAACCAATAACATAAACCATTGCTATATGTGTGTGTATATATATATATATATATATATATATATATATATATATATATATATATATATATATATATATATATATATATATATATATATATATATATATATTTATTTATTTATTTTTTCAGCAATGGTTTATGTTATTGGTTGTATATAATGTATGTGTGTGTGCGTGATTTTACAATTTCACCGTGACTATGCGTGTAACAAATCTTGGCCCGACTTATCTTTTAACAATGTATTTACACATTGCCATGCAGAAATATCACAGCTGTGTTTCTGGTGAAACTGGTATGGCCTAATCTGTGTGAATCTCTCCCACATGTGATCCAGTAGATTTCCGACCAAAAGTCTTGTAAATGATTCTATTGGTAAAAAATTACGTCAAAGTGTGTATTTTTTTTTTCTCAACCTCAGCCCACCAGGCCTCACAGTAGGCACACTATAAGGATTTTCAAAGCTGTCCTTGAACCATTTTGCACCCCTGGGTGGCAGCCATCTCGGAAACTCAAACAAATTCCTCCGGTGAATAAGCTCGGGCCTGCCACCATCCATGTCACAATTTGAACACACGCATTCACAGCTGGTGTGGTTTGGCAGTCACCTGAGTGGGAAGCTAATTCCACTCTAAACAGAATTAAATGAGATTTAAGGTGGGAAGTTGTCACCCCGTGAGTCTTCCCAGCCACACAGCCACTGTGTGGAACAGATAGTCATCCAAGGTTGCACAAAAATATTCTCAGAAAAAAGGAGACAAATCTAGAAAAGTGTCCATTGCCTTATGATTGGAATTGATAATTAAACACATTTTAAGATGGTTTTCTGACACTTTTAGATTCTTTATTATTCGTATGTGTGTGAGAGGGTGTGTGTGTGTCTGTGTATTTCAAAATCAGTCAGGGGTATTGTATCCTTAACGTTAGTGTCATTTGCTCACAGGGCAGCTGTTAAAGCTGTTTTGGTTCTGCTGCCCATTCTTGGATTGACGTGGCTGTGCGGTGTCCTTGTGCCTTTCTCCATTGTCATGGCCTACATCTTCATCCTCCTCAATTCCCTACAGGTACACACCAAAGTACAAACTCGCATAGGAGTTTATTATTATTATTATTAATAACAATAATAATAATAATTTATTAATGCATTCATTTAGTAAAGCGAAATCTTATGAAGATGAAAAAATACTTGGATCACCAGTTTAATTACACACCTGGTAGGTTTTCATCCTAAAATTATAACACCGTTCACAGGAGTGAGAATTGTATGGTGGGTTATGATTTATATAGTCAGTACTTGTTTGAATATATTAAAGTAGTACTATATTTATTTTCAGTATACTATACATTTAAGCGTGATGATAATAATAATGTATTTAATGACCAGAAAAAAAGATGTTTTGTTCATGCATCACACTGCATGATAAAATAAGCTGTCAAATGCTGAATTGATCTGAAAGAACATAAAATTTAAACTAACTTTAGAATTAAATTCACCCTCTATTTGTTGCAATGCATTAGAAAAAAAAGTAAGATCTACACAAAACTGCAAAACTATCTGGAGTTACAAACTTAAATTCTTTTTTTTTTTCAATGAGAAGTTGAAAGGTTTTCTATTATACATTCTGCTCTCGCTGAATGTACACAGACTGTCAAGGCTTTTATTTGTCAGCGGCAAAGGCTGATGCAGAAATAGGGGTAATAAAAAAGACGAACTGAGTGGGGTTTTTCTTTAACAGTTGAATTGCATTTGTATTGTTTGTTTGCATTACCCTTGTCATAGGCAATCTAAGGTCAACATGATTGCGATGATCAGTTTAAATGCTTTTAGTGTAGAAATATGAAGGGTACATTTGTCCCAGCTTTTTAGAGAAGGGCTTTATTACAGTCAAATTATACTTACTTTACCTTTTTTTGTTACAACATTGTTGAACATTTGTAGTAAAGCTTTACAGATAATAATTGCCTTAGTTCTTTCACAGATCATATTCCGATTTTTCACATCAAATAATAGGAGGTAATAAATTCAGAAGGTGGTAGATGTTCTCATATTACCCAGCAACAATCAACTGCGGTATATTTAACTGAGCTGCAGTTTATGGAAAGAATCAATAATGGTTTTAGCTGTTGTCTGATAATTAAGTGTTGCTTGCTGCAAATAGCCTATCCCTTTTCGCTAATTATATATATTTTTTGTGAAGATAATTAACGCACATTGTTTTGCTGGTATAATTTGCCCAAACATATTGATTTTTAGTCATAAGAGTGATTTCAGTTTTCTTTCATTCTATCCATCTGTCAAAACATCTTCTTAGCTTTTGTCTCAGTCACTTTCATTGGTGTTTTTACTTTGTTTCACCCTGCACGGATAATGTAAAAATATGAGACAGAATAGACTCATTGGACAGCCAAACAACCCAAGGCATTGAAATGCACATTCTAATCAATAAATGAATCAATATGGAATCGTTCAAGACATTACGGTTCCATCCGTCCATCATGCTGGAGCCTATGCCAGCTGACTTTGGGTGAGAAGTAGGTTATAACCAGTTGCAGTGCATGTTAGATAGAACATTTTTACTATTCTGAACCTTCTGAACAGTCAAAGGAAAATTGTCTTTCTTTCTTTCTTTCTTTCTTTCTTTCTTATGTCCTTAAAATATTCTAAAATGAGTTTGTTACCTAATAAGTTGAAAATAAAACTCCCTCATAGCCAACCCAAACAGCGACAACGCATATTTGTCATCTAAATGTGAGAGTTTGGTAGAGCCCTGACCTCAATCATCAAACACCTTCAGGAAGAAGAGTGTGAGCCAGACTCTCAGGTCTAACATCAGTGACATTTGACCTGACAAAAGTTGAATTGACTATCATTTCCAGATACATCGTCTGTCTTTGTCTGAAGTCTTCTAAATAAAGTGCAAGCGGTTCTTGCTGCAGTGATACTAGAGGTGGTCACTAAAAGCTTGAGCGTAATGGACTATATACCCTTGGACTCGTTTATCAATGTTGCCTCTTCTTCACTGACTGAAAGTGGCAGGCTCAGAGCTTTGATTCAAGGTAGGATCTTTTGAGGTGTGTGAGAAGATGAATATATCACTTTCATTAGATCTCTTGTGGATTTCAGTTACAATCTCTTCAAAAATGCGGAAGTTAGAAGGATGAAACAAAAAAAAGACTTGAAATTTTGAAAAACAAAATCTTGGGAGGGTTGAGCTGAGGAGTTGAAAGTTGGAACATTTTGAATTGGTCAGAAAGCGAAAGTAATTTGAGCTGAGATTTTGAACGCGTTTTAGGAAATAAAAGGCGATGTTCTGTGTATAAATTTGAATATGGGGAAAGTTTGAATTGTTAAAATAAGAAGATAAAATATTGAATTGTTTTACCATGTTGAAGCTGGAAAGCTGAGACCAGATTACAAAATTTAGAAGTCATTGAGTGACAAAAAACAGTGGAATAAGAAAAATAATACCAACATTTTCCACTCCCACAATTCATTATTTTTCTTTGGAACACTTATATTGGACACATTTGAGAACAACAGTTACAAATATGCCTAATACGGTATATAGATATCTCCCAAAATAGACTTGTTATAAATAAGACTGATCCTTATAATTCGATGCCCTTTATAGTCTGAAAAATATGGTAGTTTTCAGTTATGCTGCATGTTTGATGTAAATTGGTGCCAATGCTTAATGTATTTCTATTTGTAATTGGAAGGCAGCTCATGAAAAAATCTGGAATTAAACACCATCTTGTCATAACAGGTTGACAGTAACAAAATAGTACACAGGCATACATCTGTTACTTCTGTGAAAATGCATGCTGAAATCCATCCCTACTGCTTATCCCCACTAGGGTGCCATCTCTTCCTGAGCCTATTCCAGCCCACTTTGGCCTACATCCTCGACTAGTCACCAGCCAATAGCAAGACACACAAAACATACCTGAAATTCAAAGATGATAATATAATTAATTTAACAGAATGTAGTGTGTGTGTGTGTTATAATATAATATAATATAATATAATATAATATAATATAATATAATATAATATAATATAATATAATATAATATAATGTAATGTAATGTAATGTAATGTAATGTAATATAATATAATATAATATAATATAATATAATATAATATAATATAATATAATGTTTGTTGTTGTTTGCCTGTCATTTTTCCAGACCCAAGCCAAAGCACCATAAAGCGAAAATGTCAAGCTTTTACTGTTGAATCAATAAAACAGATAATGTTGACATTTCATTGCGCATGATCGTGCACTTCTACGCCTCCTCTTCCCTTGTGACCCACCGTAATGTACGCCCACTACTGCACTTCTCTCAGTTGATTTATTACGCTATCCAGTAATCAGGCAATCTTACTTTTAATGAACTAGTGTCTATTTTTATGAGGGAAACGACCTGGTTAAGCAGTATAGATTATCAACATTTACAGTATGTGAATTGAATAAGTGAGTGAGTATTGGAATTCTGAAGTGGAAGAAGTGTCGATAAGACAGTAAAACTTTACAGTGCTTTTGTATATTAATCAATTTTACAGTATTTTGATGATGGAGGGATGACATTTTCTCTTGGGGATTTTTGTTTTTCTATGGCTCCCATGGGTAAATTAATTGAAATTGTGTTAGCAGTGTTATCAAAGTTCTGTCAGTGTCCGATAATTGTATATTTGTGTTTCTGATACACTGAGTCTTTAAAACTCATACCATTTCTTAGAAACATATACTTGCTACAGTTCATAAGATTTGAAGTTGTCTGCTTTATGCTACATATTGCATACATGGTGGAATTTCTAGTTGTGTTCTTAATTGACCTTAGTTTGGGTAATTGATAAAAACATACGTCAGATTTGTTTTGTTCCATCAAGAGAAACATTTTTGTCATCGATTAATTTTAAACAAAATTTTAGCTGATGAATTATGCCTATCTATCTGTCTGTCCTATGTAATCTATTTAGTTTTTAGTTTTTTTTAATGACTGACCCAAGGGGCATGAATTTGATAAAAGGCAACAGCATTTGCAATATTTTTAGGAGCTTTTCTTTTAAGTATTGAACTTCCATCTCTGAGTAAGTTTTATGAGCATCTTTGCCATAAATATAGCCATGCTTCATCTGCCTATTTATCAGGCAAGAGATAAATAGCACATGTGGATAGGGTGCAAGGTAGTGTTTGTGGGTCCATAAATCGCTCCACCCACTGCCATCCAATCTCTAGGCAATGTCATTCAAAACTTTTTGCCTTATCCATTATCTATGTATAATGGGCTCTTGGCCCTGCCCTGTCCATCCTATTATTAGGCCATAACATCAAACTATCAACAACTTTGCACAATGAGTGAGGTTAAGTGAAACAAAAAGCTTAGGAAGTAGGAAGTGCAAGAAGTTGAGTTACAACAATAATGTTAAGGTGTAGAGTGAGGTGTCCCTTGTAAGCTGTTTGGTGTGAAAGACTGATATTAAATGTTTTTTTTTTTCTTACAGAATACATAAATAACGCTTTTCCAAAGCTGGCATTTTGTTTGATAAAGAGTCAAATATAGTAAACCATTGGGATAATTCCTACGACATGGACACATGAGAACATCCATCCATCCATACATTCATCCATCCATTAGGGAAGAGGTCAAGTACACCCTCGTGGTCTGTAGTCAGTTGTTGGTCATAGACAAGTAACTATTTGCACTCACATTCAAACCTCTGGATAATTTAGAGTCTTCCATTAACTTAAAATGCATCCTTTTGAAATGTGGAGGAAACCATCACAAGCAAATCAAGGACAAACTCATATGAGATCATATAAGATTATGATACATTTTTAATGTTTCTAAATAAAAATGTCCATTATATTCCAGAGAAATAAAATACTGTAAAGATGACGCAAACTTCCAAGTTAAAGTAGTCATAGGTATAATCATGTAGATTTATTTATAAAACCATGTTTTAATTGGTGTCTTTGATAATTATGAGGTGGGGTTGAAAAATAAACAAATGCGCGACATGATTGTTTGCATTTCCATTGCCAGGGAAAATAACTTTCCCTTTGAAAAGGAGTCCTGTTTGTGTTGCATCCTCAATTACCAGCTGCAGCATTAAAACAATATTCAAACAGGATACCAAGGTCAGAGTGATTCTCACCAAACCTCTCTGAGGTGCCACTTATAATGAGGGCGTTGAACAGCCTTTTTAAGTTGTATATTTATAGTGTTTTGTCTCAACTTGTACTTATTTTTCCTTTTCCATGTTTGCATGTTTTGTTGACTTTTTTACTTTTATCTATATGTTTGAATTTAAATTAGTGTTTGTGGCTAATTTCACGTTGCTTTGTGTTCATCTACTTGGAGGAGTTTAGTTTTACAGGAAGAAGTAAGTCAGTGCCCTCCCCAAATGAGTCCGGCTCGAGAAAGTTTTTAAAAAAAAAATCCTTTATTCTCACCGCGATACACAGAGAGAAGTCAAGAAACTCAGAAATATCAGATGTGCATAATGAAGCGAATAACACACTTCCTTTCAAAAGAGGGAAAAAATTCCTACCGTTGTAAGACCTCTCTTTGTGTTAAACCTGCTGACATTTATTTGGCTTAGAATTACCTGTCTGCTCAATTTGGTAATAGCCTGTGTCATAAGAAAGCAAACCATCATTTTTGCCTGTGTCTCACCTTACCTGTGTGTGGGTCTTTACCTCTTTCTGGCTTTATGAAGAATGATTTTAGTTTGAAACAACTACAGGGAGAACTTTTACCATGTGAGGATTTTTTGTTGGGTCCTCACAAAGGGCAGCTAGTGTGTCAAAAATTAGGAAGGTGAGGATTAGACGTTGCAGTCCTAACCCTAGCAGATGTGCCCTTTCATCAGTTTCAGAACTCATGATCTCATTGCCCGGCATCACCCTCACACCCCCTGTCAATTGACAGCATTGGGGAAAATATAAGGACGCCCAAAATGACCCACTTTGTAAAGCTGTGCTCTTTGTAAGTTCACCTCCTTTATTGTTGTTGCGCACAGAAATCCAGTCTTGCGGGTTTACAAGTATACATACAGTATGCGTGCAGTGTTGGCTGGTTGCGATTAGGTTAGAAATTGTCCTGGTTTCTGTTACACTGCCACACTGCAGTAGATCTGTAGAATTTCTGCAGCTTTGAAGCATACTTTGTGTATAATTAGTGAGAACTGGGTCAGCACAGGGCAAGAAAGCAAAACCCATGTTGTTCTTCTAGTGGGTGGCAGGGAGATGGTGGGATAGAGTTGAAGTGGGGGTGAGAGTGTCGGGAGGTTAAAAGGCTGTCAAATATTAGTGCCAATTCACATTGAGACATTTTCTTTTCGCTGCATTAAGGTCAAAGCAAATAAGCAGCGCTGTCTGTTCTTTTTCTAGAATCATTTTGGTAGATGGATAACATATCAAACCCATTTCGCTTTTGTTTTATACGAATTTAAGAAATAGCCACACAGCAGAGGTAGACTGGTAACTCATCAAACACCTAATGTAGTTAATTGAATGCAGTTACTGTAGTCAATTCATAGGGTAAAGGGTAGTCCAGCATTGTGTCGAACTTGATTTCCAAATGAACATTTCTTCTCATTTTAAACTTGATGATACATCAAATCATTTGTTGTGTTACAAGAAGATAGCTGTAGTTTCGGCTTCATTCGTATCAGTTTACAGTATTGTCCGAACACTGGCATTGAGATGCGAATAGCACCATTCATTTTGCATGCAAGAGAAAGGAAGATGACCAAAAAAAAGAATTATGGTAGTGTCCCTTCCTGTAGAAGGGTGTAGCTGCCAATTTAGAGTAGACATTTTTGACTGAGAAACACGTCTTTCATCGTACTTGCAAGTCCATTCAAACATGTTTTTCAAGTACGTTTGAACATTTTTTGAACAAAGTCTATTTATGGGGTTGAAAAGATGTAATTTTAAAATTTACAATGCTTTAATGTAACTTTAAATATGAAATTAACTCATTTCAAAGGAAATGTGCATTTTTAAAGAGCAGAGGTGGGTAGTCTGTCGGTACTGGCTGACTTTCAATGGGATCGTTACTTATGGACTGATGTTTTGCTGACGGGCCGCTGACTGACAAAAACATTTTAAAAATAATCAACTAAGCCTGACAGAACAGTGTATTTCACCCGTCATTTTAATCTGTCGTTGTAATTGTCACCACCTGTGTTACCATTGTTAATGGTTTGTCACCTTACCCAATTAAATCTTCTAAAATTCTGAGAAATGTTTAAACTGTCCTCATGGAAATGTAAACACAGTCTAAATAGGCAGCAAGCATACATACATACGCCCAGGTATAACTAGCTGAGTGCAGAAGAATTAGTATACTGCAGCGATTGTTAAGAGAAAACATATCGCTAATGTATTTTAACATTTTCTCATCAATGAAGAAGCCAGCATGGCTGGAAGGTCAATGTTTGTGCTGCGAGTCATGATTTCATGAACTAAAATGCATGCTGTACACAATATTGCTCAACTTATTCATTGTACAGTCCTAAAGTAAAACGCAATGTTTCAAATGTTTCAAATCAAAATGATTTTGCTTTTCAAATATGATTTGAATGAATAAATCGCTTGCACATACTTGAGCAACGTATTCTGGGAGACATTTTCAAGTTGATGGCATTCAAGTAACAAATGGGCTCAATGCAAGTGACAATCTCACTGACTGGCTCTTAGCCAGAAAATGCAGGACAGAAGTTTTAATCCCCCTCCTCTCAAAAAAAAAAAGTTTGAAGCCCCGGTTTCTGGCCTACATTCTTACTCAGGAGGTCTTTTAGCGACCCGACACAATGCCATGTCCATGCAGTAGTGATTTATTGACATTAGCAGGCACTTATTCATCTACGTTGTACAATTATGGTATTGTGTGAAAGACAACAAAACAGTGGCAATGTGAGCTAAAAAACAACAGCTCGGCCAGCGGGACACTGATTAGGATGTTGAGGGTAGCCTCCATTTGCCTCTCGCCTTTTCCAGGGGTGGCCCCTGGCTCATCCCCTACAGATAGCTTAGGTCATTTCCTATGCAGATCATTGTGCACAAATATATGCTCTTCCCACTGAGTGTTTACAGCCACATGCTGATTCCTATTAATCTGCTTCTTGTCGGGACAAGGTGGAGGGTGGATCCTGAAGGGGTTGTATTTGACTCAGAGGCCTCAGAAGGTGGGTAAAATGTTCAGTGACACACACAGGCAGACAAGCATACAAGCTGAAAGCCCCATCTGACAGATTGCACCAGGCCTGGTCCTCTTTTACACTGAGCAGATGTGGTCTCACACTTGTTTTCCTTGGTAATTATCCCCAGTTAAGTGAAAGCATGTGCCAATCAAACAGCTTGGCTAGCAATAGCAATGCCCGAGCCAGGTTAGGGAGAGAGCGAGGGAGGTAGAGAGACCTATCATTTCATCTCCTCCTCTTTTTAAAGAACGGTGTCATTTCAGAGTCATTACTACATTAAAGGCAATCCTTGCCATGGTGTGAGAGAGCTGCAACAGCTGCAAGACTGACATTATTATCCCTCGTTTGACTTTCAAGTGGTTGCAAATTTGATGATTATAACATTTAACACTTGTCATGTTAAATTATAGCTTTATGTCATATGTTTTTCTTTTTTTGCGCCTTAACATCAGAATGGTTAATTCATTTAGACTTTGTGAAGTAACTTGTTATTACATATTAACATAAAATTGAATCACAGAACGGGGGGCACGGTGATGTAGTGGTTAGCGCTTACACCTCACAGCTGAGAGGTTCTGAGTTTGATAATCGGATCTGGCCACCCCTGTGTGGAGTGCCCAGTTCTTATCATGCTTGTGTGGGTTTTTTTCTGGGAATTCCAGCTTTTAAAACAAGTTTCTTACGGCAATTACAGGCTAAACTTTACATGAAAATCCAAGTGTAAATTGTTGTTGTTGCTTGTTTGGTGGAGGGGCATTGGGGTTGCTGTTGTGCTCCTTAAAAGTATTTGCAAATTCTATTTTCAGTTTAAGTGCCCCGGTACTTTAGTCTGTAGTAAAACTCAAGTGGTCGCCTCCATTCATATTATTCATTAATTAAAGTGGCATAACGTATTTCATTAACCCATATTATGCTTCAAACAATGTCAAAACATAACTAATTTGGGCTTTGAAGAAAAATGGGACAAGTCTCTCCCTCCGAATAAAAGAGTGATAGCAAAAAAAGAGGAAAAAGATGAAGATATATGAAGTCTTCATGTCATTGAACTACCATTCATTTTCACTTTGAGGACCTACGAACCGTAGTGAAGTGTGATTGCATGTGACAGTCGCCAAGTCTGCCTGTTTATCATGATGGATACACGCCGCCACTGTGGAAGCGCAGCACACAAACCCACCCTCACACAGACCTCTGATGCACAGACAGCAGCTTTATAAAGAATCTTGATGTAGAAACATAGAATTTATACAAACCAAATAAACCAATTACCATACCAGACCTTCAATAAGGTCAGTGCAGTGCTTGTTATTGCTCTGCATGGCAGTAAAACACCCCACCAAACGTGGTGAGAAGGCCAGCTAACTTCAAAATAAACCCTACTACAATAAGTTTGTTATACTTTTATTTAAGCTGTTCCTGCAAAAAAACATTAAAAAATGTTCATTATTAAAAAAAAAAAAAAAGATCAAAGTTGGTCATTCATAAATAATGAAAATGTGTTATTTGGACTTCTGCGTTTATAATTACTTCTTACTCTTTCTTACCCCCTCAGTAAAATATAAAATAAAAAAAGAGACCATACGCTGCGGCTAATACACGTTGTGTACATTTGTTGAACACATTCAATAAGAAAAATCTCAGCTGCAGCTTCGAAATAAGCATGACTCCTTTTATGTTAATTTTGCATGCTATATCATTATTTTCCTGCAGTCTACTCAACATAAAGAAAACCTTTTGAAAACCATTTATATTAGGCATTATTTTAAATTTGCAAAAATCTTGTCTCGTTCTCATGGACTCAAACTCGTGCGACATCTGATCTCCTGGCATGTGTTTCATTCCATCCCTACTAATGATTCAATTCCTATTTAGAGAACTGTTTGAAAATCTATGTTTCCATGAGTACGTTTGAGATTATTTAACCCTAACTTGAATTCATCATCTTTGTTCAACTAAAAATATGAAGGCAACTACTGTAAACCAGTAAGGCAAAGATTTACAATGAAGAGCAATGACTTTGTAGAGCTCCATATGTCCCGATATTCAAACGACATATCAGTAAGTTAACATACAAGGTCACATGTACAATGCAATAAGAAAGCACAAGGCACACACATTGACCATCTTTTAACCCTTAAAATGTGAAAGATGCTACGTATTTCTCTTTGTCTGTGCCGCTCCCACCTCCATACTTGGTGATCTTGACACATGCCATTAACCTCAACTCGCCTCACCTCAACTGTGAGACGGGAGAGCAAAACCATCCCATAATAATACCTGTAACAATCTTTTTTTCCTGTTTGGTACCCAAAAGCAACTTGTTCAGATTTTGCATATTGCATCCATTTGTCATTGCTAGTCAAGGACACTGCTACACAGTCTTGTCAGCAGTGCAATTTTATGTTTCAGTTCAAACGCCGGTAAGTGTGTGTGTGTGTGTGTGTGTGTGTGTGTGTGTGTGTGTGTGTGTGTGTGTGTGTCTGGAAAGTATCATTCAGGCGATTTTAAATTTGTTTTCATGCCTACAAATGTGTGCATATGAATAAGAAGACACATTTCTCTCCTGTGCCTTCGGAGTAGACCAAGGGCACATATTCTGTTGTTCCTTGAGCAAAATATGCCCTTTTTATGCTCTGAAAACATTGATATATGTAGAAACAGACACAAACACAAAAAAATGATAAAGTGAGGCTTGGGTGTATTTTTGTCTGGTGCATACAAAGACAATGTATACTAACACCCATACAGTACAGTATCTACTAATGAAAGTTAATCAAAATAAGACTTGAATTTACTTATTCCACAATATGGAATTTTGTTATAACACAGACCATAGATTAATTCTATTTTTAGTATTAATCATAAAACACTGGCATTATCGCTGAAGGTCGTTTCACATTATTCCTATTTTTTGAGATGTGTCTTCTTCTACTTAATTTACACAAGTCACTTGGTTCCATTTTCAACACGTTCCCAAGATTCATGCCAATACAGGCGAGTGTTGTTCTCATTCCAAATATTTACAGTTCTCCCAAATTTCTGCATTTTTTTCACCCCAAAATTCCCAATTCATTCCTAAAAGGCATAATTTTCCCTCAAAGGTTATCATTCATTCCAAGGGGACACATCATTACGCATTTAAAGAATTCCAATTTGAAATTTAATTAATTCAGCTCATTTTTTGAATGAAAATTTTCACCCTTACAGCAGTTGCCCAAAAATCAAGTTTATATTCACTGATTTATTCAATAACATTTTCAACAAAACATAATTCATTTTCATCATTTGAAACTCGAAACCACAGGTGTCTAATTCCAGTCCTCGAGGGCCGGTATCCTGCACATTTTCTAACCCTCTCTCTCAAAGACCTGATTCAAATGATTAGTCTCCTTTTCAAGCGCCTGCTAATAAACTAATCATTTGATAGAGGTGTGTTGGGGAGAGAAAATCAAAAAATTGAATGTTGGCCCTCGAGGACTGGAGGACTGCAAATGTAAAATTAAAATTGAACATAATGTAGTTTGAAAAAAAAAACCTACTAATTTGAATGAGACATTCAATAAAAGCAATTCATGGTTCCTTATAGAAAATTGTGGATTTTTTTTTTTTCAATTTTCTTTTTGAATCATCTTCCAAAATTATTTTTAAAATAAATTCTGCGGCCCACAGGAAACATTTTCAAATCACAATCATTTCAAATAACATTTCAAGTACATTACATCCTTTTAACGGATGCAAACCCCTGATTATTTCAGTCCTTAACACCCCATAGACTTTTAGACATAAAGTTTGAGATCAATACAGATGATAAATTACTGCAAATTTTAAACATCAAAATAGCATGTTCTTCTTCCATATCCAACGTGCTCGCTTAGACACAGTAAAAGAGAGCATGTTCTTGCATTGTGTTTAGTAGAATATGATGTCCAGCTGCTGTTGCCAAGTTTTCTTCTTATTCAACACTTTTCCCCTTCTTCCATCAGTGGGAAAATTTAGTGGTTGAAACTCCCTGGGATTGACAGTGAGAGCACACACACTTTGACAAGGGGTGCCCGAGAATGGCTTCTTGGATACCTTAGCATTGTTAATTAAACAGCTCTGTGCATTGGCAGAACACTTTGCCTCACCAGTTCAAAGACTCTTTCTTTGACCCATGTGCAAAATCTGTGGATCGGTTTTCCACAGCTATGTTTTGCTTGGCGCTGAAGGCACGCCGAGCCTAAATTGTCTTGTTTAAAAGCTAGTTTGTTTACAGTCCGCTTTCTCTCGCTCTCAATAGCCCTGCAACCTCTCCATCCCATTACCATATGTGCCTAGTGCAGATTTTTTCAAAGGGGCATTTCTGAAACCCATCGGTCTCCCAACAAGTTCAATTTGTATAAACATCTGAGAATTATGTTAACGTGCGTAGCAGCAAATGAAATGAAACCTCTCATTCCCACACACCCTCTGTCATACGGGTTTATTTAATCATTAACGCAAGTACAGGAGAGCGCTCATCTGTTATTGCTTCAATAACGTTTGTCGGTGTGATGTAAAATCAATATGACACACTGACTCAATGCTAGGGCAATGACAAACGTCATTTGTCATCGACAGGCAATAAAGATATACAATTGATTTTAGTCCATTTCAATCCGCAAACCTCGACCATTTATTGCTCTTTTGTGGTAGCAGAAGAAAGAAGTGGAAGAGAAAGGAATTTAAAAATGACGATGGAAGGACAACCTTGCCAAGCTCAATTAATCTTAAAGAAAGGGACTGTGATGTTTTCACGGCATGTGTATTGTACTTTAGTCGGCATGCCCCGCTAGTAAAATGGAGCAATAAATGAATTGTTTGGTGGGGCTGTAATAAGTGTTGAGTTGTTTTTTTTCCCGGTTTGTTGAATACTGTTTATTTTCATATGTGCGTACTGTTTGTTTTTTTTCCATTCCATTATTCTGTGAGTATTTCATTTCACTATGGATTTAGGCCATTTTTTTGTTTTATCAGATTTGATTAATGGAATGATAAAACGTAAATAAATTGGGTGGCTGTAAATCCATTTTCAAAGTTTGTGTTGTGCAGTATTTTGTAGTGTTGCTTAGTTTCTGTTGTTGCAACAAGTCTTTAACAAAGAAAATGATCTAATCTAAGATCTTGATTATTGACCTCATTCATCAACAGTCCAATATGAATCAGATGAGGTCGACTGTATGTTCTTTCAGCATCCTTTGTAGACTCCATGAAGTTATAGTATACCTGTACAAGTCATGGGACTCCTACCTTACATTTGAGCATTCTGTTTTATCTGTTGCCTGTCAGTCTTTACATCAAAGTAACTGTTGTGTTTCGTCACCTCTGGCTTGCAAGAACCCAAGTTGTGTCGGTGGTAGCGAGCAACATCTGTTTTGGGCTTGTTGTTCCTCTTGGCTGCTTTTCAATTGGATTTCCTCAAGCAGGGCCAAAAGCTGTCACCTCTGCCAGGCTCTGTTAGTGATCACTGCCGGCCCCTATATTAAGTAGGTGGTTCAGGGCTAAGCTAATAACTCTCCCGCCTCTCCTGAGCCATCGCATACCAATTCTGTGTTTCCACTATAAATGTGGTAACTACACTATGACACTCTGAGATGGTCTTCCGTCCGTCTGTCCGTCCATCCATCCATCCATCCATACATCCATACATACATTCATCCATACATCCATACATCCATCCATACATCCATCATCATCTGACCCGCATATCCTTAAATGGATGAAGGTCTTCTAATTACCAACCATTTGTGCATTATTATTTTCCATCTACAACATTAAATC
Organism: Hippichthys cyanospilos; assembly: GCF_059441005.1. NCBI lineage: Eukaryota > Metazoa > Chordata > Actinopteri > Syngnathiformes > Syngnathidae > Hippichthys > Hippichthys cyanospilos. The sequence goes on along the minus strand of NC_142378.1, from coordinate 11,194,215 downwards.
CTACAAACATGCACATGTTGAAGAAATATTTTTTTTATTTAATTGAATCATTTTGAATCAAATCATTTTGAATCGAAAATTGATTGTGAATCGGAGCGGCGATCCCCAGATGGGAATGGAATTGTGAGACATTCAAATGTTCCCTCCCCTATCATATTTAGCATGTACCATAATTCCCCATTTTTTTCTCAAAAATTCAAGGCCAAAGGTATGTGTGTGTCCTATATATGGTAAGTTAAAGATTATATCTATTTTTTTTATTCACCACCATTCGAGGAGGATAGATCTGTCAACCACATAAGCCAAGTTCTGACGCACATTTCTATATTTTTATATCGGCTGTATTCTTACTCGCAACAATTACCATAACGGTACAAGCTAGAGGGTGGACGTCAGCTAACAGCAGCTTGTGTTAGCTGAGGTTTTTATGGCTTTATTTTCAATAAAAGAGGCAAGCAGACTGAACCAAAGTCCGAGCCCATCCTTGTTCACGCACAGGAATATTTCCAAAACAGAGAGGTTCATGTAAAGGTTATGATGTCTTCAGCTGATTCAATGAAGAGTGCACGGGTTAGAGAACACGGAAATGTAATCCGTCTAACTTTTATATTAATTGTGGTCTTTTGGCATCCAAACACAATCATAAACTAAATGGATTATGCACAACAACAACGAGTATTTATGGCACAATGAACTGGAGCTGCATCACAAAGAAAAGGAAAAACAACTGCTTCGAGCGCATTCGACGTTACGCTGGCACTGCGTTCACGGATCGCGCACAATGCGGGAAATCTGAAACACACTTAACTGGCAACAAACATATAAATCACAGATATTGAAGGCATTTCGCTCAATTTTTTTCTCTGCATTAAAACAATTACGTCCTGCCCCTTGGTTGTGGGTGTTAAAGCTTGCATGGGGAGGTGTTTATCTCATCAAATTGACAGCAGAGCAGCCTGGCTGTCTACCTGGCTGTTTGTCTGGCTTCATGTGGTCTTTGCCAGCCTCTCTAGCCAGCTGGATCCGCTAGACGGGGTGAATATGAACCGAGGACCTGCACAGCATCAACTCTGTGCTTCACGGCACTGACAGATACTTTGATTTGACGTGCCATGAGCAGTTAAAGTGAAAGTTATGTATACATGTTAATTAAACTGTTTATGCATGAAGGGGTCAGAGACATTAGCAAGTCCCCGCGCAGAAGTGTGAATTTCTTGTCTTTTTTTTTCTCCATCACAGCATTTTCACTCTCTGTCTCTCATTTCTGTAATGATTACCAGGTGTAAGGGCTAAATTTTTCCTCCCCCTATTTTTTGCCAAGTACGGATGCAGATAGCTCTATTTGTTAAAAGTGTCAAGTGGTTGAATCGAGGGTACGATTTTTGACACTTGGTCTAAGTTGAAGAAATGGCTCCCTTGAATTGTCATGGGTGGTTTCAAACTACGCAGAGGTTGTGGTCTTCAGCGCAAGACGAGACGAGTTGGTCCAGTACAACAATTACATCTTTCTAAAAGTAGTAAAATACAATGAGCATTTTTTTTTTTTTTTTGCTAATTTTATGAATGCTAGTATTTTAGGCAATGGCAACAGCACATTCTATAATGACAAAAAAAAAAAAAAAACGGGTTTGGGAAGTAAAATAAACTGAGACAGTGTAGTTGTAAAAGTTTCATACTTATTCATAGATATGCTTATATTTATAAATAACTATATTATACTATTATAAAATAACTTATCACATTAAAACCTGTGTTAAATGGAAATCTGCACATACACGCCGTCATTTGACACAGCACATTATCAGACCACATTAAAATCCCTCAAACTTATGCGGTGAGATGAAATCGGCCACTACCCATAATTATTTCTGAAATTTGCATTTGCTCATTTTTGCCTCTTTTTAAACAGGCGTTTTCTTTTGTTTCCCATGTTTAAAAAAGTCTGATGTTTAAAACACTATCATTTGAAAGGGCCTCCAATCAACATTCAATACATTAACAGTCAGAAGTTGATGTATGATGAAAGAACAACCTGGGAGTTCTGTTCAGGGGATGCCTACGATCTGATTAAAACTACAAAAAATTCCTCTTGACCTGTCTTTGACTTGATAACATTACTTATCCCACAACACAGTGATTGGGTTAAGCTCAGAACTCATAAGAAGTCCTATTGTTGTATCAAATGTAATTTTTCGTGTTGCACTGCATTACGTTACTCTCTCGGGGATGATTGTTTTTGGTCAAATGCATTCTTTGCTGGATTTAACTTTTTAAACATACAATTGTTCTGTAATTAGTTGGCTGCTAATTAATTTATGCTCTGTGTTTGATGTGCAGTACAGCAATATTTTGAAAGCAACTGTGCTCATCCTTTGCATAAATTTGTACCATTTGCTAGAGAGTTCAAAAGAAACAGGACTTGAATTAGAAAAGTGCACATGCATTTAAATAATGTGCCCCAATTTTTTTTGTGTTTGTTTACTGCGGGAATATTACTGAATTAACATTTTAAACAATCCATCATCATTGTTGTGCTGCCACTTATTTTTAACTTAATTATTCTCTAATCGACCACTTTTCTTAATGTGCACAGGATGTTCTTCCCACTTTGTTCACTGTACAACATAAGATTAATTACAAATATGCACAGTGATCAAAAACATGGTAATCAAATGGAAACAATGAGCTGGGAATTACACGTCTAATGTAATACAATAGGGTATCTGTGCAAATTATGTGCAGAGTTATGTGTGCTTGTGCACATGTACATTTATCTTTGTGGTTTGTTTCAATTCAATGAAACACAGAGTATACCCCTTTAAACACTAGGGATGGGACGAGAGACAAATCCCATGAGGTGTCTCATGGGGTTGAGTCCGCAGGAATGAGGCAAGATTATTTATTTACAAAATGTGTTATATATAATAATGTCCAATATAGTTTTCAGTTTTTATTGAGCAGTTTGCAAGACAATTAATGATCTAGCATACAATTATGAACATAATAGAGTGAGCATATTTAAACATAAAGGGACAAACTGTCTTTGTTTTATCTACCAATATTTTACCTATTTTTCTTCAACAAGAAAATCAAAATATCACACAGAAACTCAGAAAACCAAGTAATACATTTCCATTTAATTATGAGTGATCAACATTTATATTTTTTTGTCAATTGACATTTACGTAAAATGAGTCAGCCATGTATTGTTCAAAAGTGATCGGTAAGAACAGGAACTGTGTCAGGCTATCACAATCAAAGTATTCAGTCATTAAATTGCCTTTGAAAAATCAATGCTCTCAGGAGCACTCGACTAAATGACTAAATGACGCAAAAAAAAACCCCAACAACAAACAAACAAATGCTGTATAATAAAATGTCTGCATAATTAAGTATTTTTTGGTGGTCTGGAAGTGGTGATTGAACGGGATGCAAGAATGTTTGGTGTTCATAGATGGCGTTGTGACTTGCAACTCAGCTTTGAAATACACTTTCGTCCTTATTGCCTCTTTGTTGTCAAAAAGGAGGCTAAATAATAAACAAAGTGTCAGACCTGTTCTCAAACAGAAATAATTATGAATAAATATTTGTCCACAGAAAAACAATCCATTTTTGGTATCATAGTAGAGATGTGTTCACAAAAATAAATCAATAACTTGACAGGTAACGAGAGGCGGCACATGACAAGTTGGGTCGAACCAACTAGTATCTAGAATGGCAGAGAATCTGGCTTTTTACAATAATGAAACTAGTACTACCTCTAGTACCCCTATTTGAGAACCACTACTGTCCTGGAATGTACTGTACTGAAGTGAGCTGCATCGCTTATTAGAAAACTATAGATACTGCAATATAAGTATTCCAATATTTGCTTGAGAACTATTTTCAATGAACCTTGATGACTTATTTTCCAGGTTATGCTGTGGACAGAGATGTACACGTGGTACAATACTTCTCAAAGTTCATTTGTATAAATTCAATCGAGATAATTGTGAGGCTAGCTTATCAAAGAGGCCACTTTTTCTGTTGACCTTTTAAGGGATTTTGCACACCTTTTCATGTTCCTTCTTTTGTGGCAGTTGTCACCATTCTCACTGAAGCAACAGGTTTACAATATGGTCTGAAGATGAATGCGCAAGCTTGTGTGTACAAAGATTTCCAATGAAAACTAACTATTTCTCTGTGACGAAAAGTGCAGCGTTTATGCATTCAAGGGCAGGGTATTGTTGGATTCTGGGTACAAGCCACAGAGTTCTTTGAACATGAAATATCTTCTTTTATGTGTCATTTTTTCATTATGTTCCATCTCCTCTCCCATTCTCTGTTTTCCTCCAATGGTTTTCCTTGATGGTTTTGACGGTCTTGAGTTGCTCTCTTTTTGTATGTGTGTGTTTTTGTGTATCTCTTTTAGTACTTGTATGTCTTTGGCTCTTGCATTGTGTATAATATGTTTGCTTGCACTTCACCCTTTTGCGTGTTTTTTTTCCATCTCTGACACAATCTGTATTGAAAGAAAAAAAATGTAGCTCTACTTAGTGTTTGAATGTTTTGTAAGACGGTTAGATTCGAGGGACACCACTATTGTAAAGGATACAAAGGAGCGCAGAGTTTGGAGAAGCTGTTCACATTTTAAGCACGACTTCTTGTTTCATACTGCTCATCTGTCCAGTCATTAGAGATGTTTTATATATATATATATATATATATATATATATATATATATATATATATATATATATATATATATATATATATATATATATGTATTTTTTTTTTATCCTAAGAGAGAAAACAACTGTAACAACTTTGTCCTCCCATCTTATTATCCCTCTCTCTTTGTCTGTGCGCAGGGCCTGTTCATCTTCCTGATATATGGGGTGTACAACACAGAGGTAAGTCTGCATTGTGTCTCAAGGCTGTCGCAGTGAATGAGAGAAATGACAAGTTTCTGATGGGCTCCATGGTTAAAAGCTGTGCCGGTTTGGGGGGGTTGCGGCAAGTAGGGGTGTGTGCATGGGCCTGTGTGTTGTGTGTGTGTGTGTGTGTGTGTGTGTGTGTGTGTGTGTGTGTGTGTGTGTGTGTGTGTGTGTGTGTGTGTGTGTGTGTGTGTATGAGGCGGTTGATGGTAGGAGTGCTAAGATGGAAGGGAGGGGGACAGTTCTTCCACGCAAGCGTCCCACTGCCCTTCATGCTTGAACTAACTTATATGCATCCGAGTCCGACCATTAAACACTGACACGGCGTCGTTCTCAGCCACTCATTGCTCACCTACATTGCCTAATATTTCACTGCCTCTTTAAGTTTTTAAACTCACGGCCCTCCATTTAGAATCCTGACAAAGCCGTTGGCCAGTGCTCTGCGATGTCCCGAGCAGTCTCCATACGTAAGACGGAGGAAGAAACATTCAATGAAGGACTGAGAACATATCATACTGAGATGCTGCATTATTACCATTTAGATAGGGCCTGGCTCACTTGCAACTCAGACGCAATTTAATGGATGAGACTCACCTCATGAAAATCACTCTTGGTCAAAAATGTCTTAAGATAACCTCAGGTACAGGCCTGTGCATGTTGCTTCTAAGTACCAGTTCTTAAAAAACAGACACATTTTGAGTTCAGATTATTTTTATTTGATAAATGGTTATCCTATGGTTTGAAGTGACACAAGAAACTTATTATCAGACAATTTTGAGGAAGCATCATCTTGTACACCACTGCACACAATCTAAACCTAATATCTGTAACTATGTGTATGTGTGTATCAGTAGAAGGGTCAGTATTATTTTGAACATAATATTTTTCATAAAATTAAATACAGTATATCACTATATCCATTCATCAGTCAATAAGTGCATATTTTTTTTATTACACTTTTATACCTTTTTGTATGATTTTAACTATGCATTTGTACTTAACTGTAAGGCTAATTTATTTATTGTTTTTTAATGAGGAAAGAAAAGAGTACTGTCTATAACACTTTTGAATGAATACTTTTTTAGTAATTAAAATCAAATATGTTTCTGAAAAATTACTGTGCTGTGTATAGACAATATCTACATTATATCAAATCTAAAGTAAATATGTAATTAAAATGTCACTGGGCTGGCCATAAATATCTCGTTTGGCATTTCAAAATATAATATACACCTGTTTTTGTTAGACTTTACACCATCAGGACTTTTGGGGCCCATCACCATCATCGATCAGCGAGTTTACAGTGATCAATCACCAAAGCTGGGACAATATTTCTATTTAAATAACTTCTTCATTTACTGCATGAATTTGTATACTGTTTATAGACTATATAAGACTTTATAGACTATATATTCACAATCTATGCTCAAAGAGGACAGAAATGCTCAGGTAAAAGAACTAGCCAAACAAAATGAATTGTTTGTCAGATAAAACCAAAACAACATGAGACAGAAATAAAGTCTAGTTCTTGTTGATAATGGTCTTCCATCTGTCGTCATTCTTTCATTTGGTCATGCAAAAATGTACAGCTGCGTGAATCTCTGCCTCATTTGAAATGTCTTTGTAGTTTTCCCCAAATGCTCGAGGGGATTTCAGTCAGTCAAAGGTGTCAATTGCTGTAAAATAAATCAACAATGCATACTAGCTCAAGTGGCTACTTTTCATGCTTTGATTTGAAATTTGTTTCATTAAATTCAGGCTGTCCTTGACCCTTGAGTAGTTGCAATTTGTAAAACATGTTCATATGCCAGGTTCCAGGAACATGACCGTTGCTTGCAGAAGCACGCTCCCTTGGTGATGATGGCAAATAATTGAATACTTATGGTTTCACACAACGCAAAGAACCCCTTTGAATGTCAGTGAAACAATCCGTGTTTCGCTGTGTCCTTCAATGTCTTTTTTAATATGTCAATGATCTGTCACAAATTTCGGATTTTCTTCTCGAGCATTCAAAATGTTAAAAATATGCGCGGTATATAAAGCCTCAGTAGTTTTGATGAGCCAACAGAAGACTGCTGAATGATGCTCATTTGAGTGCTGATTGATTGAAGATCAGTTTGCTCTGAATGAATATCTTTTTTAGTCAGCAGTCAGCTTTTCCTTCCATGTCATCAGTCTGAATGCATAGCTACACCAGAAACAGTTGAGCAAATTAGCTTGGTATAAAATTGTACAATATGGTAAGGAATTCTGCCTCAGTGTCGAAAAATTCATGAAGCTGGATTTTCACCTTTATAAATATGGCACAGCTTTGACTCTAATATACTCAAAATGCAGTTGTTGTTTTTTTAATCACTAATTACTTGAGAATAGCGCCCCATTATTCCTTTGCAATTAGCTTTTCCTTGGTGGTCACCTTGTATTAATATGCTTTGACGACCTTTTATTTCCATCAGCTCCAAGGATTTCGGCAGGTATTGTCAGCTATGCCGCTTTCATATGTTAATTGTTTAACTTTGCATTCTTGCAAAACCTTGAGTGAGTGCTCAAGCCCTTAAACACATAACCATCATCTAAAACAATGCGCTTTCCCTCATTGTCAAATGATTCATTAAGTGGTGTCAAGTAATTGCCTCAACAGGAGGCTCCCTTTTGATATCAGTAAAATCTGCAGGATGTCCTTCCCCCGTGAAATAATGGATGATAATATCTCCAGCAGTTACACTTGTTGCGCATCTTGTCAAAATGAGTAGGCCCAGCACGTTAAAATGGCGCTGGCCCTGTTGATTGCGGGTCGTCACAAGCTTTACATGATGACGCTTTTCTCCATGTTAATCCCAGTGAAATATTTGCGTGTGCTGCGTGTGTATGTGTGTGTGTGCCTGTAGGTGTGTGTGCTGCGTGGTGTCATCATTTATGAAATACTGAGACTTAGTGAAGCCAGACGCCATAATGCATATTCACTAACAGTATGGGTTGGGTCTATGTGTTGAGCACTCAGTCTCTACAAATTTACAGTCAGTGTTGACAATGTGCATGCGCACATGTATATGTAGATTCATGTAAGATATTCATTTGATGCCTGTTCAGCCACACACACGCACGCCTTTTTGTCATATATGGTTCTTCAATCTTTTTACTACAATAACAAGAGTAATGAATTTACAGTTAATATTGCCATATTAGTATACATTAATGAACAAACTTGTAACATGCTATTTGACAGAGATGACTTCAAAATTAACATTTGATATCATTTATTATATATGGGGTTTTCGGGGTATTGTATTGTAACTGACAGATGAAGTAAGTTGGGTAGATAAAAATATGATATTAGGAGAAGATAATCAATATGATGACTTTATTTACTTATTACTTCTAACTTCAAGCCTCAAATAAAATTAGTTGCATACTGCATTTCTTTTTTTTATTATCAACATGTATTAATATGTTTGAAGGCACATTGAAATATCAATAATTTTTAAATGCATCATCTGAATTACTCAAATAGATTACTCTTTTATAAAATTTATAAAATTTATAAAAGTTTGGATAATTTCACAAAACCAGCATCATCAACAAATTTAACAAATGAACGGTTGTTTTCCTCTTTATCTGACAGTGACAAGACTTAAAAACTTTAAAATTAAAAAATAAAATTTCTAATAGGTTTTTAGATAAAACAAATGTTTCATTTGAAATAAACTGATGATTTGATTTCATCTAAAGTATGCCAAATAGTATGGCAATTCTGTTTTTCATTTCATGTCAGTACCATGTCTGTCTAACAGGTATAACATTTACTCTGAATTTTCGGAATCAAAACTGTTCTCTTGTGCGTGGTCTTACAGTAGTCATCTGGGGTATAAAAATGTAATCTGTTCTGCAAGGGCAGTCGCTTCTCCTCCAATAGCTCCATTTGTTGGTCTCGCTGCTCTGTGTTGACAGATGATATCTCCAAGTCGTCTTTTTAGTTTGCCAGCTCTATGTGTCACTTTCAAGTCCCATTAGCCACCGAGTCACGCTAGAGTGCCTTCACTCATGTAGGCACACACACTTTTTTTTCTTTCAATTATACCGATCAGAATCCGCAAATGCCCGCTCAATTTCAAAAAAAAAAAAAGAAGGAAACACTCTTTTTGCTCAGTGCAGATTTTGTAATCAGTTTGTTTGTATTTATTAGACTGAAAGTGCACCATGTCAGATATACTGAAAGTGTCTCTCGTTCTTTTAGGTTCGGACCACGGTCAACAGGATCAAGGAACGGAGAAAGGCGCTTAATTTTTCAGTACGTAATCCTTCATTCTTTGTGTGTATGGGTGTTTGCGTGTGCGTGTATGTGTGAGGGTTGTAACACGCGCTCCAACACAGACAAGCACACACAGCAAACTCAATTTTCCAATTTTCTTTTTGCGGGGAAACAAAATCCTCACTCCAACAATGCCAATGAGAGCTGGCCACAAAACAGCCTCTTACATCTACTATCCTCTTACTAGCCGACAGTCCATGTTAGATGCCCTTATAGATCAAACACGCACCCTCCATAATAGCCCCCCCTCCTCCTTTTTTTCCTCTCTTTACGCTGCCCATTGCGGCACCTTCATCCCAGCAATGTCAACCTCTGTGCTGGGTTACAAGTTTCTAATCCAGGACAAGCTGTCCCCTGACATTAAAGTGTCAGAGCAGTATTTATACCTGCTCGGATGCTGCTGAGGCGCGCCCACGTATGTGTGATACATGTGTCAGCCTCAGCAATACACTTTTCTGGCAATTGTAGACATTTCCAAAGGAGCGGCTACATCATTGCACCCTCCTTTGCCGGCCGTCCCGTACACACAAATTGTGATTTGTCCCTTATTAGTGATCACATCAACTTAACTCCACTTCCTAGGTTGTGTGAGTGAAGGCTTTATGGGCGCCAATACTCCGTCCTACCCCTCCCACCGTACCCTGACCCACACATACACACCCACCAATATTCCCCACCTTGCACCCATCAGGTCATTGCAAAAGGAATGAAACCATTACAAAGTGCAGATTGATTTTCAAAATCTCATGTGCCCCCCTCCACTTCCTTTGACGCCCCCACCACCTCAGAGATTGACACTGTAAGAATGTGAACAAATTAAATAAATAAATAGATCAGATGAGTCTGCTGGACTGGATTGGGGGGCTAAAGGGGCCCCTTGCCATTAGTGCACCTTGATATATTGGCTGCTCACAGCATCAGTGAGCCCCCCAAACCATCTACTGTCATTTTTACTGCTTGCTCTTGAGGTGGTGCTTTTCCAATCTAGCTGGGTTCCGCTACTAGAATGCATTTTTCGCTGCCACCTGACGGTTTTTAGCTAATGCTGTTTTGTGCCATAAATCCTGTTTGGAATACCGTATCCACCTGTCCCATGGTTGCATAGGAGACATTTGGCTCTAGATGACCGCACATGCCCCCATATATCCCCTTGTTGTAAAACACAGGATTGGGTATTGTGCCCCACATCGTGTGGGATAAAGAAGCTTTGCTAGTATCACGGCATATATGGGGTCATTTGAAGATGAACGACACTAGTTGGTGCTCTGTGTTGTATTATATGCCATAATCAAAAGATTAGGCTCATGAGGCCATTTACATTAGATTTTATTCAGGGTATTCAATAAAATATCATTTCGTATTTTTTTATGACTGGGGAATGTACTGGAAGCATATTTTGCCCTTTTAATATAAAATACTGACCTGCACTGACCTCCTTTTCGTACATACACTGCGAAATTACTTTTTGAAATAAAGCTGTCCATTTCTGAGCCTCCCACCCCACCCCTAGCCAAAAAAAAGAAAAAAAAAAGAAAAGAAAACATTTTCAATCGTTTGGAATTCCATGCCCCTGACACCAGTGAATTTCTGCAATAAATCAAAAGTGGAATAGATTGATCTTGTCACATTAGGACAGGATATAAAATGCTAGAGTTTTCCTGTAATCATTTTGGCCAGCAGCAAAAGATGTGCTTTTTTAAAAAATAGATATTTATTTCTTTATTTTACTAATGCCACTGTCGTTTATATGAGCAGCAGTGTAAACAGCAACATTTCCTATATTTTTCGACTACAAAGCGCACTTAAAATCTTTTCATTTTTACTCAAAAAATTGACACTTACATGTGTGGATGTTGAAGTTGAATAAAATGTGAATAATTTGCTGATTGTTTCCTTGTGTCATATGCCTTATAACCCGGTGTGCCTTTTGTATACTGTATGTGTGGACAGAGTAAGAATTTCACTGTGTGGTTTCGTGCTGTACATGTGACAATAAATCTCTTTGAATTTTTGACTCTTCAAAAATTAGACCCATTCATTGAGCCTGCACTTTATTAAATCCAGTGTGCTCTCCTTATTGTCATAAATACACTAGTAGGAAATTTGTACTCCAACTCTTTCCCAAATGTTCCAAATATTTTCACACATGACATTTGAATGAGAGTTTTCCTGGGGACGTTTTTGTACAATTTATATGTGATATCTCCTATTAAAATTACTGATACATATTTCAGACAGGTTTGCAAATTATTTTCACAACCATGCCAAATGAAAGGAAAATTACTCACTCTGTGAGCATGCAGTACCAGGAAAAAGTAGGTTGTTTTTGCTGATGAAAAGCTTTAAATGATCCAATACCATGTGAAATGAATCACAGGATAATCTCACTGTGGAAAAAATAGTGTGTGACTCAGAGTGCAAATAGGTTTATTTAAAGGCTCAGCAACATTCGCAGTCTATTTATCATTTGAAGCCTAATTTTCCAAATAATAATATTCAGTAATGGATGGGCAACTGGCAGCGCATGAGACTGTATATGGCCAGGACCAAAGAATAGGCCAGGACCATAGAATAGGTCAAGAAAATTGTGTCAAATATATATATATATATATATATATATATATATATATATATATATATATATATATATATATATATATATATATATATATATATATATATATATATATATATATATATATATTGTCTTGTACTAATGTGATGCTGGCTTTGTTTACAGAACTGTGCCAGTTCCCGTCCATCCAGCTCAGGCACTAGTTCTCGTCCTGTCAGTCTACCATCAGGAGCAACCTCGAACCAGGAGGAAGCAACCCCTTTCCATAATTGCAACACCCAAGGTCAGCAGAAGGAAGAAGACAGTACCACAAGTAAGTAGTTAGTCAATGTTCTGAATATATACCATAGAATTTGAACCAATCTTCATAAGAGTTAGCGCAACAAGAAAAAGGAATCCAGTGATGATAAAATGCAGGTATTTGAATACTTTCCTTAAACTGCCAATCACTATTTACCAAACAATATTTTAGAAATACACAGTCAGAAAAATAACATTTAAGTGGAACCAATCTCTCCACTGTTCAGCAGCTGGCTTATCTGCGATGCATTAGTACAAGGCCCTGTATTGCTGTTGAGTGAAATCAGACATCAGAAATATCCGGTTCACTCTAACACTAACCAGACACTCTGACATCAGTCTATCTGGATGAGCTGACTTAAGAATGCATTTGATTGTGTAAATATTGTGAATTACCAGATTCAAGCAGGTAAAGTTAAAGAAGAGGTGAGTCTTTGGATTCATGCCACACTTTCATCCAAATTTTCAAATTTAGATTGTATATACTGCTGGCGCCTATCCCAGGTGTCTTCCTACAGTAGGCAGGCTACATCAAGAGATGATTCCCAACCAATTGCACGGCACACTATGACAAACGACCATTCACACACATAAACACACCTAAGGAAAAACCAAATACAAATAATTGCCTAAAAGCACATTGTCGAACCTGTCATTTATTGTCAAGCAAATTCTGCTGGAATTTGTAGTTATTACTATCTTCGACATCAATCTGGTTATCCAAGTACGGAATTGTAATATAAAACTAATCATTTGAAATGTTAATGGCTAATTTACAGACACAAATTAATTGTATTATTATTTGTGACATTACGACAGGAACCCTATCTGTGTTTTCCATGTACTGTGTGTACAGCTCTGTGCGGTCCTCGCAGCATTTTTTTTTTTTTTGCGGGTGATTTGCATTGTCCCCGACACTCTTAATGCCTCGCTCACTCACTCAGTGCACAGTTAGTGTCACTGCTTGTGTCACATTTATGCGAATGAGACCACCCAGTAACCAGACAAATGAGGCCCCGCGTCACAAATAATGTGTTTAATGTAACACAATCACTAAAATAAATGTTTGTCAGATAAAATTATTCAGGCCATTTGCTGCTTCAATCTATTCCCGTCTCAATGTTACCACATGCAAATTGCATGTGCATGATTGACTGACTTTATGGTCGAGCACTCAGACATACAGTACAGTACAGAATTGCTGTATATTAAGTGTAGCAAGGACACACTTATAGCGGATGGCTTGTGACTGCATCAAGTACATAAATAATAAATTCTAACTAATCGTCATACTTCTGAATGCTGCAGAAAGATTAAAGTACACAACATGTGAGCATGTGGTTGATACGGCATTCTTCAAAGATTTAATAGTGAGTAAATGTAATCGTGTTTTTTCATTTGCTTTATGTGTACAAGATCTATTAGTTCGTTATTGATGAAAAAACATGTATACAAAGCCGAATTAATAAATCACACAAGAATCAAAGTTTACTCTTTTTTTTGGTAACATAGATTAATTTGTGTTGCTTACACATTTTTTGTTTTGTAGACTTACTATTTGGAGAACATGTAGTACTTTTCAAAACTTTCTCTTCTGAGTGATTGTTTTGTGATCGTTACCCACAAGGACAACCTGCCCTCAATGTGCTTTTATATTATTATATAATACTTCATTCCCCTTTTTCTTTTTTCTGTTTCGCCTTTGCAAACTGCATATCGTAGTGCAGACAGCGGATGTTGTTAAATGTATATATTGAAGAAGCGCATTGAAAAGAATAGAAAAGAAGGACATGTGCAATATGACAGAATAGAAGTTGAAGTGTTGGTGGTAGTGGTGATGGTGAGTGCGGGGTGGGTGGGGGCGTTGAATTGAAAGGGGAAAGGTTATGTGAGTGTTTGTATATGTGCATGAGTGTTGCATTCCTGATGAGATGGCCCCACACAATGGCTAAGTTGAAGGTTGCGAACCCTTTAAACAGGAATAAAATGCCGTGTCGCACTGTGAGCTCATGCCATCCTCCCGTTGTGTTAAACCCTCCGTCTCAATGAGCAAAGACCAGGTTAATCTCACAGTTTGAAATAAAAAAAAAGGCCAGTTTTCAAGTGCCTTGTAAATATCAGTAATAAAATCTATCTACTAGTATGTCAAAAGAGTTCATCAGCGATGCTTTGAGAATTTATTGAATTTCGATTAATTATAAAAGGTAGAACAATTAAACGTTTCATTAGATGACAGAACGTAGAATTAACCTGTGTATTCACTTGGTGCCTTTCATAAGACAGAATGAGTTGTTTTCTTGCAAGGAGCATTGTTTTTACCTAAACAGGTGACAATTTCACACAGTGGATTCATGGGTACATTGAGAGAAGTTGATCTCTGAATCCATACTTATTGTGACATTTTTGTTGTTATTTCCGTTACGAAAGCATGTGCCGGTATTCTTTTTTTTTTTTTTCAGATTGCACTCAAATGATCAGCAAAGCTATAGTGTTGGCTCTTCTCTCATATGTAACCTTCTCATATCTAACGCTACTTGTCATGCGTAGTTAGCCCAATTCATTGACATGCAACAGGATCCTTTGCGCCCCAACAATTGTTTAGCGATTGTGTCATCTGGGTACCATTCCCCCATGCGCGAGTCCTCACCATAACAGCCATGATTAGCGTTGTGCCACAAAGACAATGTGAAGTTATGATGATTTCAAACATGGAGGTTGCACTAATCCTCTTGTGGTCTATTCTCTATAAAATTATTGCAACTTGATTTTGATTGTAAAAAGGCAGTCATTTTCTCATATCCGGAGGGGCTTATGCGTATTTATTGCTACCATGCACATTTCCAATAGCTAATATTAGCATTATCGTTTTAGTTTGAGTATTGAAAGATACTTATGAGCCCACCATGTACAGAACTAGGGTAGTGTTCATCAGGAATTTGTCCTTGTCTTTTTCATCACGCCAGTGAGTGAAACACCAGCCCGATGTTAATCCTTGACTGATCTGGGTAGCTTCACTTCTTCAGTTTAGTTTTTTTGTTCTTCTCCTCAGACAAAACCTTTCATTTATTTGATTGTTTTGCAGCTTTTGCCATAATAGCATGAATCTCACATATGTGTTCAGATGGACTGCCATCTTCACAATAAAAAGGAAAAAAAAGGGCATGTAAAGTGTGTCATAGAGCAGTCAGACAAGTTGTAGTCTTGTTGCGTGGCGTGTCAATAAATGTGCTATAGATCCCCTCAAGCCATGACGAAAGTACCATTCAACTAGTTGTACGTCGATGACTCACCAGAGGAGTTATCAAAATATGTTATGAAGGTTGAAAAGCTAATTAGTATTGCTTTAGTATAGCTGTGTGTGTGTGTGTGTGTGTGTGTGTGTGTGTGTGTGTGTGTGTGTTCATATTTGTATCAGGTTTAATCATAAAACATTTCCGGCTGCTGTTAAGATAGAGGCAGAAGTTTGTGGACTAGCAAACATCTTGGTCTTGTTTTGGGTTACATTTTATTAGTGCAAAAGCTCCCTGTTATTCCGAGGTCCTCAAGACGAAGAGAAAGAATGTGTTGCTGTGGAATTTACATCATATTGATGTTTAACTCATCAGAAAACAATGCACATTTCAGGTGTGGTGTGTATGTGTTTTGGCAGTGCTTGGGCTGTGAGCAGCAGTCTGTGTTCATTGTCTTCCTGATGGAAAGTGATGTGCACTAATTCTACATCTGGTCTAACCGAACAAGGCTGAAAAGTTCAGCCAAGATATTAAGAAAAAAAGATTCCTTATAACTTTTCCCTACATCTGACCACAAATTAAATGTTATCCCTTGTGTCACAAAATTATTGGCAAATACTAAAAAAAGAATTAACAGGATAGATTTCTGCCAGTATGTTTTTGCTTGCCCAGTTGACATTATCATGTCATAAATTCACACCAAATGATAATTTTGAAAGAAATCTTTCAAACAAATGCGGTCCCAGTAATCCATCAAGAACTGTGAAACATGGGAAAACTGAGCTTGTTTAGTAGTTCCTAATAGGCTTTAAGAGAAACTCTTCATGCGCATCCACCCAAGCTGCTGCAAAACTCAAATTTGTTTTATGCTACTGCTCTGCATAAGAAAGCTACACTGTCACCTGCCGACCAAACTCCTAAGAGGAGAATCTATTCATAATTCAGAGCAACAACAGAGCAGAAGCTGTGCCATTGTCAGGTATAACAAATTGAGGTTGTGAACGCACTGAATTTGTATCTGCTTACAAAGGCTGACTGCATTTTACATACTGCAGGTGCCGCTGAGTGCGTGGTAATAGGATGGATGATGGATAGCCAAGCTACACAGGCTTCCATTCTCGGGTTATTCATCTACAGTATTTATGTGCTTATTTATTTATTGCTTCACCCAGAAAGACCCTCGAAACTCAGCATGGCAAACTCGGTTCTGAAGGTAGTTGAGAGTTGGCCATATACAGTAGAAATGGGGCTGAGCTCCTCAAGGTATGGAAACCATCGCTTTTGGACGTGTTAGATATTCTAACGTCAATTTTGACATTCATTAGTGGCACTTTCTGCAGACGTTGATGTTTGGTGACTCTAATTAGGCATGTGCAGATTTCAGA